>NW_006922249.1:320108-327026 GCF_000298275.1 Orycteropus afer afer | reverse complement strand
CTCTCTCCCAGCCCACCGTCCCTCAGCCAAGAGTCTCTCACAGTCTCTTTCCCAGCAGTGCTGGTCCCTCGGTGTCTCACTCAGCAATGCATGTCTCTTGCATCTCTTTCCCAGCAACGCGTGTCTCAGGAGCCCGTGTCTCTTTCAGCAGCACATCTTCCTCAACCAGCAGTCAGAGAGAGTTCTGCCTCCAGGAGCTCTCCTTTAGAGCCCGCAGGGTGGTCAAACTAGCCAATTACAGCATCAGAACTCTAAGCACCTGGGAGAGAGTGAGCACCTCCCAGAACATTGTTTTATGCCACTCCCAACAGAAATACTCCAGGTGGACACCTTCAGCAATCAGGAGCTCCTCAGTTGCTCATAGCAAATCCCACCTTGGAGTTTACAAAGACTTATGGGTAGAAAAGCCACACAAAGTAATTTATTACACTGCAGGTATGATAGTAATAATAATTATTATTATTAATAAATAATTATACATCTGCCTCACTGAACTTTTTTTGATGAATAACATTAATCAGAAAAGTACTTAAAACAGAACCTGCATATAATAAGCAATATTTGTGTGTTTTGGTTTTCTTGTTTTGATGATGATTTAGTAAGAAGAAAGGTAGAAAAGCTAGTAGGATATATTCTTTTATAAAAAGTGAAAATATTAACCCCCTCCTTTTTTTTCTCCTATTTAGGTGTGAAGTGCTTCTCTTATTCTACAAGCGCAATCAGTCTTGCTTTTCTGCCATACATTTTTGCACAAAATAATATTATATTTGGAAGTCTGCCTTTGCAAATCTTATTTTATGGCATCATAGGAAGCTTTACAGTGATCACTCCAGTACTGCTGCATTTGGTTACAAAAGGCTATGTCATTCGCTTGTACCATGAGGCCACGACAGACACTTATAAAGCCATCACTTACAATGTTGTGCTTTCAGAAACAAGTACAGTGTTTCACCAGAATGATGTGAAGATTCCTGACAGCACACACATGTTTACCACGTTTTATGCTAAAACAAAATCTTTATTAGTTAATCCATTGCTCTTTCCAAACCCTGAAGACTATAACCACCTAATGGGTTATGACAAACCATTCACTTTTGATATGGAAGAAACTACTGAAAAGAAACAGCTTAAAGATAAATGAGTCTGTTGTTTTCATGTTTAGGCTTAAGTGTGATTTATCTTTCAATGTACAATAACAAAATTGCCAATATGTTTGTATCTGCTAGTGACTGATTGTTAAAACAGTGTGAAACCCTATCAGAGCTTTGAATTAATTTTCACTAAATGATGGTCCTTTATAATAAAATCAGCTGTTTGAAAAACAAAATATGTTATTTTGTGTTTTTAAAAAGTATGTGAATATGTATGTACATGCTGGTAGAGAAATTGATGATTTTATAAAGGGGAGCTCTGGTAGCATAGTGGCTAAGACACTTGCCTGCTAACCAGACGGCTGGCGGTTCAAACCCATCAGCCACTCCTCGGAAGGAAGGTTGGGCAATCCTACTTCCGTAGTGATACTGCCTCGGAAACCCAAGGAGGGGTCGCTATGAGTCGGGTTTGACTCGACGGCACATAACAACAACAACAACATGTGGCATAGTGCCTAAGGCATTTGACTGCTAACCAGAAGGCTGGCAGTTTAAACCCACCAGCCAGTCCTTGGAAGGAAGGTTGGACAATCTACTTCCATAGTGATACTGCCTCAGAAACCCAAGGAAGGGTTGTTATGAGTCAGGTCCGACTCGAGAGCACTGAGTTTATGTATAATAAGCATGGCTGCTGCTAAGTATCATAAGTAAACAAGAGAGTTACCTTTTCTTAGTGTTTGGATTTTTTCTAAGTGTATAGATGCTGTCTTTTCCCACATTAAAAAACTTTTTTTTTTTTTTAATTAAAAAATTATGGGAAGCACTGTGAATCTGTCTGGTTCATAACACAAGTTTTTGCCTAACTCTTCTGGCATGGTTGCCCATAAAAATCTTCCTGTACAGTTCACTGTGTGGTTAGCGATACAGGAATTATGATTTAAATAATATCTTCACTGGTCCCATTTGTTCTTCCATGTGCTCTCTTCTACCTTGGTATATCCTAAACTTTTTTTTTCCTACAGAGTAGGAAATAGATAGTACTTTTTATAAAATAGTCATTTCTATTTAACTTTTCCAAGAAGTTACATTTTTAAGCTTTTTACCTCTAATTGTAAAAGGAAAGTTTTTTTCTTGTGAAAGACTTCAAGCTGTTTTGAAGAAGCAAGAGGCAACAAACCATGCTTTTGAGATCATGAGGTATTTATTGAATGCCTAGAGTATGTCAGGTACTATGCTACTTGCCCAGTTACAGATAAGAACAAAACATCCAGTCTTTATGGAGCTGCCTGATTACCTCCTCTGGCCAGCCATGATGGCAAACTTAATATTCATGGCTCCTGTGTGTATGAGAAAGAGTGCTGGGGAAGCAGCAAGGTATCACTAGGTTATAGGGAAAGACCATTTGAGTCTGAAACTGCTGGAAGCTTGTTTGTAGGACATAGCTTGAGGCAGAAAATTGTTCTCCATTTACCTCCTTTAATCTTTCTGAGACTTCGAGCCCACCTGTTAGTAAGATGAGTGCCTAGTCAGACTCAATGAGAACTGCCACTCCATTCTTTGGTGCTGGCTCTGTCCTCAGATTGAGCCTCTCCCTGCTTGATCCTCTATCCTGTGTTGCCTGGATACAAGCCTGTTTCAGTCCTCATAGTTAACATGATTAATACCTTGTTATAACAAATTATGATCAAATACTCATTATGAGAATACTAGAGAGTAGAAGGAAAAAAAATCATTACTAAAATTTTTTTTCCAGTATTTCCCCTTGTTCTGGTTACCTAGTGCCACTCTGACAAGAATATACCACAAGTGGGATGGTTTGAACAAACAAGAGTTTATTCTCTTACAGGTTGGAGGCTTTGTTCAAAGTGCCAGGCTCTAAGGGCTGGGTGAAAGGCCCTCAACTTTGGCTTCAGCTCTGCCTCCTACTCCTGGCACACTGAAGCTGGAAGCTTTTCTTCACTCAGCTACTAGCTGTTGAAACTGACAAGCCCAAGGCTGAGAAGTAAAAAGGCATAGTCCTGATGTTACCAGACCACATGGCAGCCCATTGATTCAAGTCCACCGAAAGTCCCAAGGTCGACAGAGCGTGGCAGGCTGCTGAACAACTCGGCTACATGCAGGGTTCAAGTGTGCCATAAGCCAGAGACTGTTCCCAAAGTTGTTTCTTGTATATGAGAAGTAGACTATATCCCTGAAGCAGCTACTTAGCTGCTCCAATAGATTCCACCATGGAGTTAATTACCAATCTCACGGTGGGGAATAGCTACATTCAGCTGCCCAGCCACTCAACCAGGCCCAGCCAAGTTGACACACAAACTTAACAACCACACCTCTCTTCATAATTTGTTCATGATATTTATCTTTCTTTAAATGCCCTCCATAATGTATCCATGTGGTCGTTTAATTTTGTCACTTGTGCAGTGAAAAAACTGTTAGTATTAGAATAATTCTTCAGAATAATTGCCCCATAGGGTTTCCAAGGCTGTTAAATCTTCACAGAAGTAGACTGCATCATTGTTCCTGTGTAATGACTGGTGGGACAGAAAAAATTTAAAAGACTTGGGCACACCCATATTCATTGCAGCACTATTCACAATAGCAAAAAGATGGAAACAATCTTAAGTATCCATAAATGGATGAATAGATAAACTATGGTACAGAGACACACAATGGAATATTATGCAGTGTTAAAGAATAACAATCCACTAAATATCTCACAGCATGGATAAACCTGGAGGACATTATCCTGAGTGAAATAAGTCCATCACAAAAGAGCAAATGCTGTATGATACCACTATTATAGAAAGTCAAGGAAAGGTTTACACACAGAAAGAAACATTCTTTGATGGTAAGCAGGGATGACAGGGAGAGGGAAGGAAAATCGCTAACTAGATAACTCATCCACTGCTATCGAGTTGATTCCAACTCATAGTGACCCCTATAGAGCGACCTCTATAGGGTTTCCAAAGGAGCTCTGGTGGCATAGTGCCTAAGGCATTTGACTGCTTACTAGAAGGTTGGCTGTTCAAATCCACCAACCACTTTGCAGAAGGAAAAGTGGGCAATTTACTCCTGTAAAGATTTACTGTCTCAGAAACCCAAAGGAGGTTACTATGAGTCAGAATCACCTCTATGGCAGTGAGTTTGAAAGGGTTTCTAAGACAATCTTTATGGAAACAGACTGCCTTAACTTTCTCCTGCAAAGCAGCTGGTAGGTTCAAACTGCTAACCATTTGGTTAGCAGCCCAATGCTTTAACCACAGTACCACCAGAGCTCCTTAATAACTACATAGTAGACATTTATTAACTTGAGTGAAAAACTCACTGCCATCAAGTGGATTCTGATTCATAGCAACTATATTGGGCAGGGTAGAACAGCCCCATAGGGTTTCCAGGCTGTAAAATCTTTACAGAAGTAGACTGTGTCATTGTTTCTGTGGAGCAGCTGATGGGTTTGAACTGCTGACCTTTTGGTTAGCAGCCAAATGCTTTAACCAGGGTGCAAGCAGAACTTCTTAACTTGGGTGAAGGGAAAGGCAATATACAATAAGGGGAAGGTCAGCATAACATGACCAAGGTAAAGGAAGACACTAGGAGGTATGCAAGAGTAAAGGGCAACAATGGTAAATACAGGCATATCTCATTTTGCTGCACTTCTCAAATACTGTGGTTTTCACAAATCGAAGCTTTGTGGCAACCCCGTGTTGAGCAGGTCTATTGGTGCTATTTTTCTAACAGCATATACTCACTTCACATCTCTGTGTCTCATTTCAGTAATTCTCACAATACTTCAAACTTTTTCATAATGCTATTGTATACTTAATAGACCACCAAAAAAAAAAAAACAAACTCACTGGCACCGAGTCAGATCCAACTCATAGAGACTCCTCCTTGTGTTTCTGAGGTGGTATGCAAGTAAAATCTTAGTGAAGATAATTAAAAAATGGTTGCAGCAGTATATTGACAGAGAACTTCCAGAAATGCAATTTGGATTCAGAAGAAGACATGGAACAAGGGAATATCAGTGCTGATGTCAGATGGATCTTGGCTCAAAGCAAAGAATACCGGAAAGATGTTTACGTGTGTTTTATCAACTATGCAAAAGCATTTGATTGTGTGGATCATAACAAATTGTAGATAACATTGAGAAGAATGGGAATTTCCAGAGCACTTCATTGTACTCATGAGGAACCTGTACATAGACCAGGAGGTTGTCGTTCAAACCGAACAAGAGGACACTGCATGGTTTAGAATCAAAAGGGAGTGTGTCAGGGTTGTATCTTTCACCATATTTATTCAATCCATATACTGAGCAAATAGTCTGAGAACCTGGACTACATGAAGAAGAACATAGCATCAGGATTGGAGGAAGAATCATTAACAACCTATGATATGCTGATGACACAACTTTGCTTGCTGAAAGTGAGGAGGACTTGAAGCATTTACTGATGAAGATTGAAGAACACAGTCTGCAGTATGGATTACATCTCAATATAAAGAAAGCAAAAATCCCCACAACTGGACCTACAAGCAGCATCACGATAAATGGAGAAAAGATTGAAGTTGTCAAAGACTTCACATAGCTTGGTTCTACAATCCATGCCAATGGAAGCAACAGTCAGGACATCAGACGATATATGTTGTTGTTGTTGTTATGTGCCGTCGAGTCGGACCCAACTCATAGCGAGCCCTCCTTGGGTTGCCAAGGCAGTATCACTACAGAAGTAGATTGCCCAACCTTCCTTCTGAGGAGTGGCTGGTGGGTTTGAACCGCCAGCCTTCTGGTTAGCAGTCAAGTGCCTTAGGCACTATGCTACCAGAACTCCCAGACGATGTATCGGACTGGGCAAATCAACTACAAAGGACTTCTTTCAAGTGCCGAAGAGCAAAAATGTCTCCTTGAGGACTAAGGTGTGCCTGACACAAGCCATGGTATTTTCAATCGCGTCATATGCATGTGAAAGCTGGATAATGAATAAGGAAGACCGAAGCAGAGGTGATGCTTTGAGTTGTGGTGTTGTGAAGAATGCTGAAAGTACCAAGGACTGCCAAAAGAACTAACAAATCTGTCCTGGAAGAAGTGCTGTCAGAATGCTCCTTGGAAGTGAGAATGGCCAGAGTTCGTCTCACCTACTTTCATCATGTTGTCAGAAGGAACCATTCCCTGGAGAAGGACGTCGTGCTTGGTAAGGTGGAGGGTCAAAGAAAAAGGAGAAGGCCCTCAACAAGATAGATGGACACAGTGGCAATGGCGTTGGCTCAAGTATAGCAAGGATCATGGAGCAGGTGCAGGACCAGATAGTGTTTCATTCTGCTGTGCATAGGGTTGCTATGAGTTGGAGATGACTCACCAGCACCTGACCACAACAACAACATCACTATGGAAGTAGATTGCCCAACCTTCCTTCCGAGGAGTGGCTGTTGGATTTAAACCGCCAGCCTTCTGGTTAGCAGTCAAATGCCTTAGGCACTACACCACCAGACCTCCTTAATTGCCCACAATAGTATAAATATAACTTTTATATGCACTGAGAAGCCAAAAAAATTAGTGTGACTTGCTTTATTGCCATATTCTATTTATTGTGGTGGTCTGGAATTGAACCCACAATATCACTGAAGTATGCTATTCCTCTACTATTACATACACAGTCCTGCAATAACTAATAAAAAAAACAATAATGTGTGGGAAGATGTATGGGAGTACATTTCTGAGCATACATAGATTTGGCAGAGGACAATTGTTGTTGTTGTTGTTGTTGTTTGCCGTCGAGTCGGCCCCGACTCATAGCGACCCCTCCTTGGGTTTCCGAGGCAGTATCACTACGGA
>NW_006922249.1:289345-316683 GCF_000298275.1 Orycteropus afer afer | reverse complement strand
GCTTCTTTGGGCGTCCCTGAGTTTCCCCTCCTCACCTAATCCCTTTGGCTGATTGCTCTTCTCTTTGGCTTCCTGGGTTTTACCCCTTTCTCCTACTCTCCCAGGTTACTTTTTAGTCAAACAGTAGGCCTATAAAGTGAACAATAACACTGTTGAGGAATATGCTTAAAAAATACAAGAGCAAAAGGGCAGTATTTACCCTAAAACAAAGTTCAGAAGGCAGAAAAGATGGGCAAATGGAAATAGGGAAAACAAGGAATAAGTGAGAAGAGTGCTATTATGTTGAGGGGATTGCAACTAATGTCACAAAATAAAATTGATGAATGGGAAACTGATTTGCTTTGCAAACTTTCACCCAAACCACAGTAAAATGTGGCAAAAAAAAAAAAAGAAGACTCAAGTGGAGAAGATTGCTTCTCAAGAGCAGGGTCTGGAGTGAGACTGTTGGTGTTGTTGTGAGACTAGAACGTGGAAAAGAATTGTCATGCATAAGATAACATTTGTTACTGAAATAAGTCAGCAGAAACAATTCAGGCCTAGGTAAGGAGGAGATATGTCCCCACCTCCCTCCTCGTCACTTCATTACCCTCCTCCAAAGCATATAAACTGAAAGAGTGGGAAGACGATGAGTCTCCCACTGTCTGTGCTGACCTCTGGGTTATATCATACTCTTTGACGACAAAAAGTATCATCATAATCCTTTATCTTAGTGTAGATTTCATTGTACTGAAATGCTTCAGTTTTTGCAAGCAAAAGTGTAAAATGGCCTTTAGGTAGGAATGACTGCCACAATTTGGGTGTAATTGTTTAAAATGTATTCTCATTCTTAAAGAACACTTTTTTTTTTTTTTTAAACTTCTTGTCATTGCTTTTCTCTTTGTGGAGAATTTCAAACATACAGATGTAGGTAGATGAGTACAATGGACCTGTGTGCCTCCATCATCTTTATTCCCAATTTGTGGTCAATATTGCTCATCTAGACTCCAACCACTTGCCCTCTCCTTTTATTGTGAAGCAAACATCCTAATGTTAGTTTCTTTCTTAAATATTTAGTTTTATAACTCTGCAAGATAAGGACTTCTTAAGAAACATAACCACAATCTTACCATTATACCTTTAAAATATCTCTAATGTAATCAAATATCCAGTCTGTTCAAACTTTCAATTTTTTTAGACCATGATCCAAATATGGTTTACAATTGCCATTACTGATATGTCTTTTAAGACACTTCTAATCTATGGGCCTCTCCATTTCTTTCACTATGTGTCTCTCTTATCCTTGCAAATAAGAAACTGGATTATTTGTCCTCTAGATCTTGTCAGGATCTAGATTTTTCTGATTGCATTCCTGTGGTGCAGCATATTCCTCTGACTTGTGTATTTCTGATAAATTCATAGTTGTATCTTGACGCTTTTTCAGATCCGAGGTAGATTACCTTGGACAAGACTACTTCATAGACGATATTATTTGTGTTAGTTATCTATTGCTTCATAACAAATTAGTCTAAAACTTAGAAGTTTAGAACAAAAAGCATTTTTTAACATTGCACAATGACTATAGGTGAGGAATTCAGGAGTGGTTTAGCTGGGTCTTTGTTGTTATGTGCCATCGAGTCAGCCCTGACTCACAGCGACCCCTCTTTGGGTTTCCAAGGCAGTATCACTACAGAAGTAGATTGCCCTACCTTCCTTCCGAGGAGTGGCTGGTGGCTTTGAACCACCCTAATGTAATCAACCTTCTCGTGAAATGCCTCTGGCTCAGTGCAAAAAAGGGCAAGGAGGTGGCATGTTTTGACCTCCTCTAACTTCACAAGAGGAAGAGAGTATCACCATCAGCAGCCCAAGGCTTATTCCTATGAGGTTAGATATGCTGCCACCCTCCAGCCTTTTACTAATTCTGACACCAACCATCCCTCCCATGGCTCTCACTACTTCTCTGCTGAGTTCAATAATTTGTTGTAATGACCTCACAGAACTCACAGACAATACTGACGATTATGGAGTTTATTAGGGAAGTAACAGTCTATAATTCAGGTTCAGGAACATGCTCAGGATACACGTCTTCAGTCAGGACAGTCTCCTCTCAGCTATGCCCTCAGGCATGCCTCTCTGGCTCTTGGCCTCTCGGGCTGGCCTCTCTGCCCTCCTTAGGCAAGTGTTACATAGCACTTTTAACTCTGCCCAAAGGTACACCTAGGTGCACCCCACTCCATAAGCAAGTCTCCTGCCCAAGGGCACACAATTTTCTTGCTCTATGGTAAGGGCAGGTAAGCCCTCTGCTCTGCCTCATGCCTCCTGGTTCCACTGCTGCTGTCTCTCTACAGGGGCACCTCTCTGCCAGGGCATCTCTCTGCTGGCACATCTCTGCCAAGAAGGTCCAGCGCAGGGATCTCAGGTTCAAGGAAGCCCTCTACTTCACCTCCAGCACTTCTTTCTTGGTGGCAATGAGATCCCCTCTCTGCTGCTTGTTGTTGTTATGTGCCGTTGAGTCGGCCCCGACTCATAGAGACTCCTCCTTGGGTTTCCGAGACAATATCACTACGGAAGTAGGATTGCCCAACCTTCCTTCCGAGGAGTGGCTGGTGGGTTTGAACCGCCAGCCTTCTGGTTAGCAGTCAAGTGCTTTAGCCACTATGGTACCAGAGCTCCTTCTCTAGGAGGGCTTATTTTGAAGCCTGGCAGAGTGACAAAACTAACCAATCCCAACATCAGAGTTCTACACATCTTATTTGCAAGGTCCCACCCAGTAATCTGGTGGGAGTTACAAAGACTATGGCTAGAAAAACCATACCAAGTAATTCACTGCACCACACTAAGGGTCTCTGATGAGGTTGTAGGCAAGATGTTAGCTGATGTTGCTGTCATCTGAAGGCTTGGCTGAGGCAGGAGGACGTACTTCTAAGAGAGGACACTCACTTTACTGACAAGTTGGTGCTGTTTTTTGGCAGGGGGGGCTCAGTTTCTCACCATACGAATCACTCTTTAGCACTGTTTGTTTCCCCCAGAGCAAATGATCCAAAAGAAAGCAAGGTATAAGCCACAGTGTCTTATGATCTACCCTGGAAGGCACACACATTGTTATTATACAATATTTACAATATTTTACTGGTTACACAGGTCAGCCTTATTCACTGTGGTAGGAGACTAAACAAGGATACCAATTCCAGGAGGTAAGGATCATTGGGAGAAATCTTGGAGGCTGGCTATATCAGTGTTCTTCCATCAGGAGGTTCATAGATCTTTTTGTCTCTCTCTTTGTGATGTTAGCAATCTTTGATTGCTTAGTTCATTACATGTTGCAAAATGGTTATATTCTATTATTCCTTTTTCATTTATTAGCTGGAATACATCTGTAAGTAGAAAAGTACAAGAAGGTAAGAAAAACTTGCCCCTGCCTACTATTTGGTTGCTTAGTAGTTCAGTTTGTGTAGACAAGTCAGGATAAATGCTTTATTCTTTCCCTTTATTTACCAATTTTCAACGTAGAATTGGTTTCCTAGCATCATCTCATAATGACCAGTCAGACTTTTATTACAAGTTTGTAAATTTAAACATATTTTATATGTTTTAATTCATTGCAATTATTATCTTATTAGTGCTCATATAGTCCCACTGTGGTAGGATAAATAATGGCCCCCAAGATGTTCATATTTGGATCTGTGGCCTCTTATATGGCAAAAGGGATTTTGCAGGTGTGATTAATGTAAGGATTTTGAGATAGGGAGATTAGTCTGGATTATGTAAGTGGATCAACATAATAACAGGACTCCTTATAAGAGGGAGGCAGGAACTCAGAGGAGAAAGTGATGTGATGATGGAAGTGGAGATTGAAATGATGGTCTTTGAAAATGGAGGAAGGGGCCACAAGCCAAGGAATGTGGGTAACCACTAGAAGCTTAAAAAGGGAAGGAAAAAATTCCCCCCTCACAGCCTCCAGAAGGAAGCAGCTCTGAGGACTTCAATGAAACTAATTTTTTATTTCTGACCTCTAGAATTATGAGAGAATAAATTTGTGTAGTGTTAAGCCATCAAGTTACAGTAGCAATGGGAAACTAATACACTCATCTTTGGTCAATGGTGTCCTCTTCAAATTAGCTATTATGGTAATTAAGGTTGTATGTCAATTTAGTTGGGCCAAGACATTGAGTGACTTGGCAGCTGGATATAGTTATTCCCCATGATGAGATTAGATGTTGTATAATTGCCCCCATGGTAGAATCCACTGTGAGCAAATAATCAGTTAAAGGAGAATTGCCTTTGGAGTGTGCCCTGCTTCCAGCATATATAGAAAAGATTCTGCATTTGGTTCAGTCTTCATCTCCATTTTCTGGACTTGAACCTGTGGCCAGCCATGTTGCCTGCAGATCTTGGGATAGTGCCATTTTACCTGCTTATCTTGGGTTCATCAGCCTTAGCAGCCAGCAGCTGCATGAGTTAGGAGAAGCCTCCAGCTTCAGTGGGCCTGGAAGAAGAGGCAGACTTGAAGCCCAAGGTCAAGGGGCCTTCACCCAGCCCCTAGAGCCAGCACTCTAAATTCAGACTTCTAACCTCCTAAACTGTGAAAGAGTAAATAAATGTCTGTTTGTTAAAGCCATCCGCTTAATTGTATTTCTGTTATAGCAGCACTAGAGAACTAAGATAGCTATCTAATATAATAAGATGTTCCAGGATCATCTTGACCATTTTCTGCCCCAGATCTGGCATCAGCTATTTTCCAAAGGAGTCCTGGTTCCTTTTAGTTGCAAATGATATTTTAAGACCATGATCTAGGTTTTCACCTTTTTTTAGAAATGGAAAACTGGCCCATTTAGTTCTATAACTTTTACAAACATGATTAATTTCCTCTAAACTTGAGACTCTCAGGCCCCAACTAGATGTGAAGTTATATCTTTTTTTTGGCTTCTGACATCAACAGTATATCCTACAAAGAAATTTTAAGTAACAAATCTAAAGATTAGCTGCTTTTCTAAAATGAAGTGTGTGTTTTGAAATGTAATGCATATTACAAACAAGATAATGACCATTGTTGTTATTGTTATGTGCCCTCGAGTCGGCCCCGACTCATAGTGACCCCTCCTTGGGTTTCCGAGGCAGTATTACTATGGAAGTAGGATTGCCCAACCTTCCTTCCGAGGAGTGGCTGGTGGGTTTGAACCACCAGCCTTCTGGTTAGCAGCCAAGTGCTTTTAGCCACTATGCTACCAGAGCTCCTAATGACCATTATTAGGACTCAAACATTCCCTTGAACTTTAGCTTGCTATAAATCAGTGCATTCTCAAACCTGGTAGGGGCAGACCAAAAAAACAAAACAAAACTCACTGCCATCAAGTCAATCACAACTCACAGCCATGCATTAGAGCTTAAATGCTAAAGCACTTGGGGTTGTGGAAGGCTGTGGTCTGCAGTAGGAGCCCTAACTCCATTTTGAGGCTTGACATAAATTTCAGAGTCCATTTGGGTTCTTTCTGACCATTGAGCCAGCACTGTGGTCATACATAGACAAGTTCCTGACAAACCTAGGGAGGGGCAGTTTGCCTTCAGGAAGAATGTGGTTGAGAGTAGATTATGTTCACCCAAGAACTAGGCAACTTGCCTGAGTGTGTCCTTTTCTAATTTAAATTAAGGTTGGGGTCTTGGTATTGTTTGGCAGCTACCTTGCAGCTAAGACTCAAGGCTGCATGGTCATGAGTCTCAGTCTATCCAGACCACCACCCAGCCAGGTAGTTAAGGCCCAGAACCAACCCTGTAACCCTTTTCTATCTTCAATTATGTATGTATCCCAGTCATGGTCTTTTCCCTGCTTCTGTAGTCTCACCTAGGAGCTCTGGTAGCAGTGCCTAAGGCATTTGACTGGTAACCAGAAGGCTGGTGGTTCAAACCCACTAGCCACTCTTTGGAAGGAAGGTTGGGCAATCTACTTCTGTGGTGATACTGCCTCGGAAACCCAAGGAGGAGTCACTATGAGTTGGATCTGACTCCACGGCAGTGGTTGTGTTTGCATTGCATAGTCCTGCCTGCAACAGTGATGAATCGATCTACCACCAATCATGATTTTGTGATGATTCCAGCCCCCCATCCCTGGGTTTCAGCCCCCCCCCCCTTCAGTCATATGTAATTAACCCCATGGTCATGACTCCACAGACTCCATTCAGCTTTCTGTACTATGTACATGCTGACGGTTTCCCTCATCCTGGATGATTGTCTCTGTTTTGCCTTTGTCCTGTCCAATGCTTAATAAAAGTGTCTCTGTTGAACTTGTTTGAATCTGGGGTCTCTTTTCCCCTATTTTAGCCAGAGAACTGGTTTAAGTCCACACTCACAGAGTAGCACTACAGCAAATGTCCCTAGTCTGTTGTCTTATACAGCCTTATCCTGCCCTGTGGGTAAACCTATTGCTAAGTAGAAATAGTGTGCAGTTCTGCCCACTGGATACAGATTTCTGGGCTACAAGAAGTTGCTATATCATAAATAGGTCTTGGAGAGAATGGTGTTGTATTGCCAATGGAAGGGAGTATTGTTGAGAATCTAACGGAGATCCAGGACTGGTTTTGTTACTATTGACCAGGAAGTATTTCATTTCAGTTTTTAAAGCTCTAGTCACTTTCATTTGCATCGAGTGTTCAAAAGAGTAAATTATAAATCATTTTCCTTCCCCCCTTACAGGAAGAACTCAAATATTAAAAACACAGACCTACTCTCACACAAAAAAAGAGGAACTCATTGAATAGGACCTCAGAAATCACATGACAGATGACTAAGTTAAATCTTCTCTGCTTACTGCAAGAGAAGAGTCAGATGATTATTTACCAATCCTCCTCTACTTTTCAAAGTTTTGGAGATATTCCATCATGTTTCCATTTCTACTTTTTTCCACCCTGTTTCCTTTCATATTTACTGAACTCGGAGAGCAACATTGGATCTGCAACTCCTCTGATTTAAGTGTTTGGTACACCTACTGTGGTAAGTAAAACTGCAACAACAAATGGTTTCAGCTATTTCAACAGTGAGTTTTCACAGGAAACTTACTCTGACCTTGCCCAGACACAGGAAACAACTGTGCATTCCAGCTGCTGCTGCTGCTGACAGGAAAAGTGATGGCTAGTATGCCCTATGTGGATCTTCTCGATCCCTCACAGGGCCCACAGGTCTCTAAATTGTGTTGTTGTTCCTTGTTGTCAGCTATCTCTACCTTCAAGTTTCAGATTCTTCTCAGTTTCAGTAGCATTTGACTGCTAATCAGAAGGCTGGTGGTTCATATCCACCAGCCACTCCTTGGAAGGAAGATTGGGCAATCTCTATTTTCACAGAGATTCTGCCTTGGAAACCCAAGAGGGGTCACTATGAGTCGGAATCGACTGGGTGGTAGGTTTTTTGGTTTTTTTTTTTCCCATTGGGGAGGTGATTTAAGACTTTGTGGTTCTTCCTTTTAAGGAAGTAGAACCAGTCTCCTCCTTGGGTCAGTTTCTCTCCAGACTATCATTTTTTAGGGCTTTTGGAATCATATACCTAATCGGGTATGCTAAAAATAATTAAGACTCACTGAAATTCGTACTTTTTTAGTCTGAACAGTTACTATATATACATATGTTGTTGTTGTTGTTATGTGCCGTAGAGTCAGCCCCGACTCATAGCGACCCCTCCTTGGGTTTCCGAGGCAGTATCACTACAGAAGTAGGATTGCCCAACCTTCCTTCCGAGGAGTGGCTGGTGGGTTTGAACCGCCAGCCTTCTGGTTAGCAGTCAAGTGCCTTAGGCACTATGCTACCAGAGCTCCTATATACATATAGGGAGACCATTTTGATTCCAGAAACAGCAAATGGCTTGAAGCAGCTGGCTACAAAACCAAAAACCAAACCCACTGCCATTGAGTCGGACCTGACTCTTAGTGACCCCTCCTTGGGTTTCCGAGGCAGTATCACCATAGAAGTAGATTGCACAACCTTCCTCCCGAGGAGGGGCTGTGGCTATGGTGAACCGCCAGCTTTCTGGTTAGCAGTCAAATGCCTTAGGCACTAGGCCACCAAGAGCTCCCTATAAAGAGGAGAGGAGGGAGAAATATAAAAGATCTACCATTGGCTAATCCTAATGTGATTGGTGGGAGCTCTGGTAGCACAGTGCCTAAGGCACTTGACTGCTAACCAGAAGGCTGGTGGTTCCAGCCACTCCTCGGAAGGAAGATGGGGCAATCTATTTCTGTAGTGATACTGCCTCGGAAACCCAAGGAGGGGTCACTATGAGTCCAGCCTGACTCAATGGCACATAACAACAACAATCCAACCTTCTCTCTTTCCTGAGAGCAACTTGTATCAGGTTGCTTCCAGCCCAACTGCTAGTAATTTGGCCCTCCATCCACCAGCAGCCATGAAGTTTTTGAGATTTAAATTAGGAGGTAATGGTTTGACAACTATCCTTTTCTAGCAGGTTAGGACAAATTTATGGGGCTGTAGAGCAGTTTCTAGCAGGCTTTTGCAGTTTGGGTCAGGCTTTTTATTGTTAATATTTGATTTTGGACATAAGAAAAACCTAAAATCAAAGTAAGATGTCTATTATTAATTTTCGGGTTCAACAAATACAAGCCTGGTTCTGTCAGTTACTAGCTGTGTGACCTAATTGCTGCGGGACCTGCAACAAAGTACTTAGCCTCTTTGTGCCCCAGCTTATCTATAAAATGAAAATTATTTTAGCACTACCTCATAATGATTGTTGTGAAGTTTTAGCACAGGACACATAGAAACAATAAATAGTGGCTTTTTTTTTTTTTTACCAATCATAATGAGTCAAAACAATGACAATACCTAGTACTGTTAACTGGTTATATTACTATTTTCCTCCTTTTCATTACCAAATGTTGATAGGTCTGAAGGTACAGCTTCAGAGCCTGACTGTTGTTTTGGTTGGGTACTTTCCACTGTGTTGCTTACAATGGGTTGGCTGGCCTTTTCTATCCACTGGCAATGGCATAGTGCCTAAGGCGTTTGACTGCTAACCAGAAGACTGGTTTCCAATAAAGAAACACAATAACCCCACAAAATTCCAATTTCATTAATTTTGTGTGCCTGTGTGTTGTGTGGACATGAATCTTGAAACTGAGGTACGGTCATATCCGAATTTGGAGACTTTAGACTTAAATTAAACTCCATTTTGAGCTTCTACTTTTGTAAAGACACCAGTCAGCATTTTTGTCAAAGTTTTACTGTTCAAAATAACAAAGAAGGCCCACCCATGGTCACCCAGCTGATTCTATCTCAGAGTGGAACTGCACATTGGGTTGCCAAGGCTGTAAATCCTTATGGAAGAGCTCTGGTGGTGTAGTGCCGAAGGCCCTTGACTGCTAACCAGAAGGGTGGTGGTTCAAACCCACCAGCCACTCCTTGGAAGGAAGGTTGGACAATTTACGTCCGTGGTGATACTGCCTCAGAAATCCAAGGAGGGTCGCTATGAGTCGGGTCTGACTGCAGCAATGAGTTTTTTCAATCCCTATGGAGGCACTTATGGAGGCAGGCTGCCTCATCTTTCTCCTACAGAGCAGCTGATGAGTTTGAACTGCTAGGCCTTTAGCTTAGCATCCCAATGCTTTGGCCGCAGCACCATCAGAGCTCAGGTGCTAAAGAAGGCAGAAGTCAGAATTTTCCACCTAGACAGTTACTTAGTGTCTGTGTTTTCAGCTGGCTTCAGAGAAGGTTGCCTTGGCCAGCAGGATGAGAAACAGAATTGATAATGTTAAATGAAGTTAGAAGTTGTAAATAACTTTGTAGCTAAAATAGACACATATCAAGTGTTAACCCCAAAAGGTTTTCTCACTCATTAGGATTTCCCACTGTGTGTCTACTAGGTCTTTGTAAATCTGTAATTGAGATTGTTGTTGTTGTTATGTGCTGTCCAGTCGCCCGACTCATAGTGACCCCTCTTTGGGTTTCCGAGGCAGTATCACTACAGAAGTAGGATTGCCCAACCTTCCTTCCGAGGAGTGGCTGGGGGGTTTGAACCGCCAGCCTTCTGGTTAGCAGTCAAGTGCTTTTAGCCACTATGCTACCAGGAAACAGATTTCAGATGTGTCAGAAAATTTAACCTCTGACTGAATGCTTTGTTAAATAACTCTCAGGATTTGTTTACTCAGGATGTAAACAACTCTGAGGATGTAAACAGATGAACTTACTAATAATGTTTAAATTTGTAGCTTTTGTCATGCTTCCTCCCCTAGCTACCTGCCTATTAACAGAAATCCTTTTAAACCCTTAAGGTTCTCCCTGTAATTTGGAGCATTGCAACATCTTGTATCTCAAACTCACTGCTGACTCATAAGGACCCCTCCTTGGGTTTCCCAGGCAGTATCACTATGGAAGTAAATTGCCCAATCTTCCTTCTGAGGAGTGGCTGGTGGGTTTGAACCGCCAGCCTCCTGGTTAGCAATCAAGTGCTTCAGGCCCTATGCTACCAGAGCTTTTTGAATGTCTTCCCCTTTCAAAATGATTCTATTCCTTCAATAATTTTTTCTTGTCTAGCAGAGTGTCAGTCTAGTGTTTTCTACTAAGACAGGTGTATTGACTATCCTGCCTAATATACTCTGGGAAATGCTGATAAAATAGGTGTGTGACCAATCCCACACTTGTAACCTTTTTCCTGTTTGCAAATTGTACTGAATCCCCTCTCAATTTCTCTCTGAAGTCTGTCCCTCAGGCAAAAACCAAACCAAACCTGTGGTCATCAAGTCAATTCTGACTCAAGGTGATCCCATGCATTATTGAGCAGAATTGCTCAACAGGGTTTTCTTCTCTGTATTCTTTATGGAAGCAGATCACCAGGTCTTTCTTCCACAGCACCACTGGATGGTTCAAACCTCCAAACTTTATGTTAAAAACAAAACAAAAACCCCAACCTCACTGCTGTCAAGTCAATTGTGATTGATAGCGACCTCTCCTTGGGTTTCCAAGGCAGTATCACTATGGAAATAGATTGCCCAGTCTTCCTTCTGAGGAGTGGCTGGTGGGTTTGAATTACCAGCCTTCTGGTTAGCAGGCAAATGCCTTAGGCACTACGCCACCAGAGCTCCCTTTTATGTTAACAGTTGAGTGCAAACCATGTGCACCACCAAGAGAACTTTACATCCAACAGGATAAGCTTATAGTCTGCCTCTTCCAGAAAGGTTCCTCAGTCCATACAGGCCTCAGTTCTCTCTCCTCCTTTAGCTCTTATATATACCACTTGCTTGGCTCTACATTGTTCATTAGGCCTTTATTTACATAATACTTCATATTACTACTTAGCTTTTAATCTTTTAGTAATAACAACTCAATTGATTTGTCTTTTGAGTTGATTTTCTGAAGGAGGATCTTGCCCCTTCTCTCTGACTTTGATGTGTTTAAGAAAAAAAAGAAGCAAATGGGAATGGAGAGTAATGAGTTGGGGGAGAATCACAGGAATCATATAGGTATACAGGTAGGCAGGTGGGCAGGTAGGCAGCCGTCCAAGGCACAGCAATTGCTCTCTATTCAACTGCAGCAAGAGAGGAAGGAGGAGAGAGAGGAAGAGGAGGAGGATGTGGAATGTGTAGCTAATTACGCCCATGAGCAACTGCCTCCTTTGCCATGAGACTAGAAGAACTAGATGGTGTCTGGCTACCATTACTGAACATTTTGATCAAAGATTCCATGGCAGGATCCTGAACAAAAGGGGAAAAATGCAGAACAGAATTTCAAATTCTCATGGACTCCAGACTTTCTGGAGACACCGAGGATGAATAAACTCCTGATACTATTACCCTGAGAAAATCTTTAAACCTTAAACCAAAAATATATATCCCTAAAGTCTTCCTTCCTTGGGCAATCCTACTTCCGTAGTGATACTGCCTCGGAAACCCAAGGAGGGGTCGCTATGAGTCGGGGCTGACTCGACGGCACATAACAACAACAAAGTCCTCCTAAAACTGAACAATAGTTCAGCTTGACTACTACTAAAAAAGGAGCTCTGGTAGCATAGTGCCTAAGGCACTTGACTACTAACCAGAAGGCTGGTGGTTCAAACCCACCAGCTACTCCTCGGAAGGAAGGTTGGGCAATCTACTTCCATAGTCATACCACATTGGAAAGCCAAGGAGGGGTCGCTATGAGTCGGGTCTGACTCAATGGCAAATAATAACAACAACAACTACTAAAAAACAAAACAAAACAAAACAAAAAAACCAGGTCTGCCTTGAGCATTATCTGTATGGATAAAATTAAGAATTATCTGTGTGGATCAAATTGACAACAGTAACTCGAAAGAGTAGATAGAAACCTTAGGGGGCAGTGACTTTATATTAATGAGGGAGGAAAAGTCAGAAAAGGAGGGTGAGAATGTTGTACAACCCAAACAATGTAATCAGTATTACTAATTTGTACATGTAGAAATTGTTGAACTGGTGTATGTTTTGCTGTGTAAATTATCAACAACATCAAAATAAGTAAAATTTTAAAAAAACCAAAACCAAAACCAGTGAATGTGCTTCCTTTCCTGGAGGCATGTTATATTCTTATAAAAAGATGGATTTGAAAATAAATTATAATAAAAATTTATACATCTTTATTATAATAAACAATGAACTAGTACTATAGTGTTTTTGTGACTGTGGCGGTGGGGACATGTGGAGAATCCAGGAAAGGCTTACTAGAGTTGATGATGTTTGAGCACATTTTGAGGGAAGAGAAGTTTCCACACTGGTAAGGACAAAGATACTCTTGCAAGAAGGAATTGTAAATCTATGTCATGGAAATTTCATTAAAGAGGTAAAATGAGGTGTTATGATGGTTCAACTCTAGCCAATGGTCATCTTTTTCTTTCTTGACACCCAGTAGCACTCACTGCCCACACTCAGAGTGGCAATCGTGTTATTTCCAGTGCCAGCTGCAGTTGCGTTGAATGTCTGACTAAGAAGTACTCTAAGGCTGAAGTCAGTGTGAAAAAACGTCATGATGGATTAGCAATGGTGACCTTTGTGATTACTGGGAAAATCAGGGGCTCTTGTTCTGTGCATTTGCTGAACCTGGTCACCACCTTCTGAATTTGATAAAACAAAAGTTGAGCATTACCATACACATGATAACTTTAAAGTAATAAGATTATTTCCCACTAGTTCTCTAGCCTTTGCAAATGACCCAAGTTAATTAAAATTACATGCTGTATCCTGTTATAAGGAACTCTGGTGGTGTAGTGGTTAAAGCTTTTGGCTGCTAACCAAAGGTCAGTGGTTTGAACAAACCAGTAGAAGAAAAATGAGTCAGTCTGCTTCGGTAAAGATCTACAACCTTAGAAACCCAATGTGGGTCACTGTGAGTCAGAATCATCTCAATGGCAGTGAGGTTTTTTTTTTTTTTTTAATTTTGATACTGTTGTAGGCAGTTTTGAATCTTACGTCTAATTATTTTATGTGTGTAGGGCTTGTCTCCCAAGAAAAATCACAGCCTTCTTAACACAAGTCCCAAGTCTTTTACTTCTATTCTGTACTCTCCATCACCCACCACCATGCCTCTCTCTGTTGCTGGCCTAATACTTGGCACCCATTAAAAATAAAATTAAAAAAAACCCCACAAAAACTCACTGCCCTCAAGTTGGGTCTGACTCATAGCGACCCCTCCCTTGGGTTTCCCAGGCAGTATTGTTAGGGAAGTAGATTGCCCCATCTTCCTTCCGAGGAGGGGCTGGTGGGTTTGAATCGCCAGCCCTCTGGTTATCAGTCAGATACCTTAGGCATTAAGCCACAAAAGCTCTAAATATTTGGCTAATTAGATTGACTCATTGTTGTTTTCATCGTAATCAGACTAACTTCAGACACGTGGGAAACTTGATATCAGACTAAAGTGAGTTCCTGCCCAATGCCTGATCAAGCCAAATCAATCAGTTCACACACATCCTGCACTTCAGAGATACGAAAAATAATCTATTACCACGTGCATAGTAAGAGACAGGGGCTGTACCCAAATCTGACTCCCAAAGTGAGGGTTGATGTACAGTTTTTGCAGTGTTCCGGGAAGGGACTACTATACATATTCATATAAAGTCCAGGAATTTGGGCATGAATTGCCTGGGGATTGGCTGAAGTTTTGTTAGTCTTGGTTTAAAGGGACAGTCAATTTTTAATGCAGTGTACTTGCGCACTGGATGAGTTACACCTACTTCCTGTCATCACCAATTGGGGCTTAGGCAGAGGGAGATGTTAGTTCCAAGCACCTTTGTTCTGTTTCTTCCACTGTGCATGTCCAAAGGCCAAAACTGATCCAAGTTGATTTTAACAGATTTCAAATTGGTCTTGGCTGGGTTTCTGAAAAACAACTTTAAGGAGATGAGTTATCATGCCTGATCATCTGTTTCCAACCAGAGTGTGGGATAGTTACAGAAAGGGTGGGGAAGTGAGTTAAACTCAGCTTCAAACTCAACTGGAAACAGAATTTCGCTTAGTATGACACGGAGTATTGCTCTGGTGATTCACTGCCTCTAATTTTTTCTCAGCTTCTGCTCCAGAGACTTGGTCCTCTTACTCTGAACACTTGTTGCAAACATATAACAAGGAATGAAGATATACATTACATCACACTTGGTTGTTGTTGTTATTAGGTGCCATTGGGTTGGTTCTGACCAACGCTTTGTACAACAGAAACACTGCCTGGTCCTGTGCCATCCTCTCAGTCATTTTGAGCCCATTGATGCAGTCACTGTGATAAACTATCTCATTGAGGGTCTGCCTCTTTTTAATGGACCCTCTACTTTGCCAAGCATGATGTCCTTCTCCAGGTATGAATCCCTTCTGATATAAAATGTACAAAATATGTGAGACAAAGTCACAGTGTTCTCACTAATGCTAAGAAGCATTCAAGCTGTACTTCTTCCAAGATAGATTTGCTTATTCTTCTGGCAGTCCATGGTATATTCGGTGCTCTTCACCACCACTAATTCAAAGACATCTGTTCTTTAATCTTCCTTATTCATTGTCCATCTTTTGCATGTATATGAGGTGATTGAAAATACCATGGTTTGGGGCAGGTTCACATTAATCCTCAAAGTGACATCTTTGCTTTTTAACATTTTAAAGAAGTCTTTTGCAGCAGATTTTCCCAGTGCAAATTTCTTGACTACTGCTTCCACAGGTGTTAATTGTGAATCCAAGTAAAATGAAATCTTTGACAACTTCAAACTTGTCTCTGTTATCATGCTGTTGCTTATTGGTCCAGTTGTGAGGATTTTTGTTTTCTTTACGTTGAGCTATAACCTATACTGAAGGCTGTAGTCTTTGATCTTCATTAGAAAGTACTTCAAGTCCTCCTCACTTTCAGCAAACAAGGTTGTGTCATCTGCATATTGCAGATTGTTAATGAGTCTTCCTCCTATCCTGATGCTATGTTCTTCTTCATGTAGTCCTGCTGTGTGGATTATTTGCACACCTTTCCTAATTCTAAACCATGCAGTATCCCCTTGTTCCCTCTTGGTTTATGTACAATTTCCTCATGAGCACATTTAAGTGTTCTGAAATTCTCGTTCTTCAAATAATAGGTGTGTTATAATTAATTTATTTTTGGACATTTAAGTTTTTATTTTTCTTCTTCTCTATTTTTTTGTTTGTTTGGTTGGTTTTGGTCTTATACCATGCAGTGATGAATATCTTTTCTCCAAATGTTTATGAACATCCATGATGAAGGAAAATAACAGTCAACTCACCTCATTCTATGAAATTTTATTGCAGACATACTCAGTTCACTGGATAACAGTTGTCAACACTATTTTAAGTGCTGCATTCAGTGGCAAAGCTAAACAAAACTGGCGTAGTCCCTCTTCTCTCCTCCTGAACACTTTTATGAGCTCTTCCTCCACTCTGCTATTCAACTTTCTGTTTAGGAAGTTTTATCATTAACTCATTCATTCTTTTATTCCCTCAATTTCCAGCACTGACTAGATTTCTAATTATTCAGTGTATTTTTCTATTTTGGACCAATGGAACATACAAAAAAGGTAACGAGAGTGGAGAAAAGGAGGGCAGTGGAGAAATTAAACCCAACCCATTGTTGCTGAGTTGATTCTGATTCATAGTGAACCTATAGGACAGAGTAGAATTGCACCATAGGATTTCCAAAAGTGTAGTCTTTACAGAAGCAGACTGCTACATCTTTCTTCCACAGAGCATCTGGTGGGTTAGAACTACTAACCTTGTGGTTAGCAGCTGAGCACTTAACTACTGCACTACTAGGGCTCCTTCAGTGGAGAAAAGGGCAGGTTAGAAGTCCCAAAATGGAACAAGCAATTTCATGAAAATATGTTTTGGGGAGATATTTATTGCAGGGGGAGCTTTAAATTTTTCTCATTCTATGCACTGGAAGTGTCTTTTGGGTACTGATATTTAGAATATTATTCCTATTTAAAATGCTTTATGATAATTTATTGACATTATCTTTATCCCACTTAGATAACATGAAATACCCTATTTCATTGAATCTTATACCCTGTATCACATTGAAGGGAAGCAGAGGACATTTGCAGATATCCTACATTCCAAGTAAGTCCAATTTTTGTTTTTGTAAATCAAGTAAAAATGTTTAAGGAATATCCATCATAAATGATTATGTTCCAAAATATACTTATATTAGTTATCTATTGCTATATAACAAATTATCATAATCTTAGTGGCTTAAAACAAACACATTTATTTATTTCACACATACTTTATCTCATGACATTGACTGTAATTTCCCACAATGCAACAGCTCTCTTTCCACTTCCTCCCCATAGTCACCTCTCCCTGTATACTTCCCTTGCATGCATGCCTGCTGCCCAAGCTGTCTCCCTGCACATACACAGCCCTTCTATTCTCCCATGATAGATCTCTCCAAGGAGTGTATCTACCTAATGTAAATGTTCACCTCATATGCCTATGTTTTGTTTGGCTACGAGCCACAGGAGTGGGTTCAATTCCAGACCTGAATGGCAGCTAGGGGCCATAGTCTCAGGGGTTCCACCAGGCCCAATCAGACCAGCAACTGGTCCCCCCCCTTTTTTTTCATTTTATGATTTTGAGTTTTGTTCCACCTTGTTCTCCAACTCTATCCAGGATCTCCTATACAGATCTGCCTCTGAGTGGTTGACAGTCGTAGCTGGGCATCATCTAGTTCTCTTGGTCTCATAGTCATATAGGTTGAGGATTGCATGGTGTACCAGTTGCTTGGACTAATTGTTTCCATGTGTCTTTGATTTTCTTCATTATTCTTTACTCAGGACTAGCAAAGAACCATCGTTGTATCTAGATGGCTGCTTGCAAGCCTAGAAGATCCCAACAATACATATTTATTATCTCTTCATTTCTGTGGGTCAGCAGTCTGGGCCTGATTTAGCTGGGTCTGCTTCAGGATCTCCCATGAATGCAATCACATTGTTGGCTAGGGCTGAGGTCTCTTTTTGAGGCTCAATTGGGGAATGATCTGCTTTCTACCTTATGTGGTTGTTGACAAAGTTCAGTTCTTCCCTTGCTATTGGCCAGCACTCAGTTCCTTGCCTTGTGGGCCTTTCTAACATGGCTATTTACGTCATTAAAGCCAGTAAGAGAGAGCATCTGCTTGCAAGATAGAAGTAATAATCTGGGTGACTGTAATGAATAGGAGTTTATTCTCTTACAGTTTTGGAGGCTAGAAGTCTGAGTTTAAAGTGCCAGGCTCTAGGAGCTGGGTGCAAACCCCTCAGCCTTGGGCTTTAGCTCTGCCTCTTGCTTCCAGCCCACTGAATCTGGAGGCTTTCTTCACTCAGGCAACTGCTGGCTGCTGAGGCTGACAAACCCAAGGTTGACAAGTAGAAAGATATACTCCCAATATTATCAAACCACATGACAGGCCACTAATTCAAGTTCATTAAGAGCCCTAAGATCGGCAGACAACATGACAGGCTGCTGAACACAACTTGGCTACATTTAGGATTCAAGCATGCCCAAAACTGCAAACCATTCCCAAAATTTCTCCTTATATACCAGAAGCAGACCACATTCCCAAGCAGCTACTCAGCTGCTTGCAGCAGATTCCACCACGGAATTGATTGCCAGTCTCATCATGGGGAATAACTACAACCAGCTGCCCAGCCACTCAAAACCAGGCCCAGCCATGTTGACATGTAACCTTAACTACCACAGTAGTCTAATCATGGAAGATAGCTTCGATCATCTTTGCCATTTTTTACTGGTTATTACCAAGTTACTGATGTCTAGCGTACACTCAAGAGGAGAGGATTATACAAGGGCATGAATACCAGGAGGAAGGGATCAATGGAATCCACCTTAGAGTTGTCCAGCCACTTTTGAAATATTTTACATTGTTTAAAATACGCTTAACTCATCTTTCAGTTCCATGAAAAATGGGAAAAAAATAACTTGTCATGCATTAGGTGGACACGACAGGGCTATCTTGGGCCCTTGAGTGTCCAGGAATTCCTTGTGAAACCAGTTCCTTCAACTTCTATACTTTTGGAGAAGTTCAGGCACAAGTTGTGGGGTGGGCTATGGGACCACTGTTTGAAACAGACCCCATGATCTTCTTCTCCACACCCTACCCTGAAATTAGAAAAATGAAGACAATTTAAGATGTTTGGTAGTATTTTGATATGGCCCATGGTAATGAGGAACAGCACATTTGGTGAGGAAGATGAATATAACAAGGGTGTGGGGGCAGCATCACCTCTAATGTCACAAGGGGGAGGAGAAGGATCAAGATCAACATCAATAGCCCAAGGCTGGCAGGTCTCTGGTTCTGCTGTTGCCATTTCTTTGCCACTTCTTTTCACTGTCTCTCAGTCATCACAGGAACATGTTACAGCTCTCCCTCTGTGTCCCCTGGGTTGATGAAGTTCAGCACAGGGATCTTGGGTCCAAAGGATGCACTTCATTCCTGTCTCTTCTTTCCTGATGGTAGTAAGATCCTCCTCTTTTGTCTTGGACTGGCTCATTTTAAGCCTAGCAAGGTGGCAAAACTGACCAATTCCCACTTTAGGATTCCATACATTTTATTTACATGGTCTTATCCCCACGAGGGTGCTGTGCACCTTATTTACATTATTAGTAAGCTATCCAATCCCCTTGGTTGGCCACAGGCACCTCACATTTGCATAGTCCCACTTAGTCATATGGTGAGAGTCCCAAAGACCATGACTAGAAACACCATACCAGGCAGTTCACTGCACTGTAATGAGTAAATCAGTTTTGGAAATGTTGCTAAGCAACACTGAGTAGAGGTGTCGAATGGATATATGAGACAGACGCTCAGGAGAAAAGCAGGATTGAAGATAATGATTTGGGAATTATCACCATATATTAATTACCTAGGGCTGCCATATCAATCAAAACACCACAAACTAGGTGATTTATAAGAATAGAAATTTATTGTCTCATAGTTCTGTTTTTATTTTTATTTTTTAAATTTTTATTGTGATTTGGGTGAAACTTTACAGAGAAAATTCATTTTCCATATAGCAGTTCATACATATTTTGTCTCATGACATTGACTGCAATTCCCCACAATGTAACAGCTCTCTTCCTACTTCCTCCCCATAAGTTACCTCCTCCCTGTGTCCTTCCCTCCCATGTACTCCTGCCCTCTGGCCTATCTCCCTGTGCAAACACTGCCCTTCTGTTTTACCATGATTGATCACTCCAGGTAGTGTATCTACCTGATGTAAATATAAATATTCAGCCCATAAGCCTGTCTATTATTTGGCTGGAAACCACAGGAGTGACTTCAGTTCCAGACCTGAAGGGTAGCTAGAGGCCATAGTCACAGGAGTCTCACCAGGCTCTCAGACCAGGAAACCTTGTCTTTTTTTTTTTTTTAAATGGTTTTGAGTTTTGTTCCACATTGTTCTCCTACTCTATCCAGGATCTCCTGCACTGATTCCCCTCTGAGTAGTTTACAGTGGCAGCTGGGCACCATCTAGTTCTTCTGCTCTCATGGTCATCTAGGCTGAGGATCACATGGTCTACCAGTCCCTTGGACTAATTGTTTCCATGCATCTTTGGTTTTCTTCATTCTTCTTAGAGCAAATTCACTTTCCATACAGCAATTCATACACATTTTGTTTCATGACATTGACTATAATTCCCCACAATGTAGCAGCTTTCTTCCCACTTCCCCCTATAGTTACCTTTTCCCTGTATCTTTCTTTCCTATGCATTCCTGCCCCCCCAAGCTTTCTTCCTGTGTAAACACTACCCTTCTGTTCTCCCATGATTGATCACTTTAAGGAGTCTATTTACCTGATGTAAATGTTCACCCTATGTGCCTGTCTATAGTTTGCCTGGAAGTCACTGGAGTGAGTTCAATTCCAGACCTGAAGGGTGACTAGGGGCTCACCAGGCTCTATCAGACCAGTAAACCGGGTCTTTTTTTGTGATTTTGTGTCTCACAGTTCTTGAGGCCAGTAGTCTGAATTCAGTGTATAGGCAGGGCCATGTTTCCTCTGAAGTCTTTAAGGGAAGATCCTTTCTTGTCTTTCCCAGCCTCTGGTAGCTCCAGGAGTTCCTTGGCTTGTAGGTGCATCTTCACATGGCTGTCTTTCTCTGTCTGCAACTGTTCTCTTTTATAAGCTACAACTCATATTGGATTGGGTCCACATTATTCCAATATGACCTCATTTTAACTGGTAATACCTTCAAAAACCCTATTTGCAAACAAAGTCATAATCACAGGTACAAAGGGACTTCAACATAAAGTTTTGGATAACACAACTCAATCCATAACACAATTTTTGTGGTAATTAAAGCCAGGGAGAGTGTTGTAAAATGGTGTGAGTAGCATCAGA
The DNA here is from genome assembly GCF_000298275.1 of Orycteropus afer afer. Taxonomy (NCBI): domain Eukaryota; kingdom Metazoa; phylum Chordata; class Mammalia; order Tubulidentata; family Orycteropodidae; genus Orycteropus; species Orycteropus afer. Next base: position 295,893 of record NW_006922249.1, on the reverse strand, counting down.
ACCTGTCTAACTTCAGAAAGGATAATGAAAGTCACCATCAGCATAAAGCTGATTCCTATGAAGTGGAGGTCAGACATACTTCCACTCTCCAAACTTTTTACCAATTCTGATGCCAGCTATCCTCTGCATGACACTCTCTACTTCTTTGCTAAGTTTGAAAATTCATTGCAATGGCCATACAGAACTCACAGACCATACCTATAATTCACTGCTTTATTAAGGAAGTAACATGGTATAACCTAGGATACGGGTCAGGAAACATGTAGGCAAAGTCTGGAAGTCTTCCCTAAAGAGGAGAGCACATCCTTCCCTTCTTCAGTGTAGGACAGCTCTCTCAGCTCCTCTTGGTCATGTAGGCAAACAGGCCATTCTCTCTGCCATTCATGCTGCCTCTCAGCCACTGAAGGCTTTGGTGAAAAACAAGGCTGCAGGAATTGACAGAATACTAACTGAGATGTTTCAGAAAATGGATGGAAGGCTGGAAGCACTCACTAATCTGTGCCAAGAAATTTGGAAGACAGCTACTTGGTCAACTGATTGGAAAGGATTCATATTTTTGCCCATTCCAAAGAAAAGGGATCCAACAGAATGTAGAAATTATCGAACAATATCATTAATATCACATGCAAGTAAAATTTGTTGAGGATAATTTAAAAACAGTTGCAGCAGCTACCAGAAATTCATGCTGGATTCAGCAAACAATGTGGAATGAAGGATATATCACTGCTGATATCAGATGGATCTTGGATGAAAGCAGAGATTACCAGAAGGATGTTTACCTGTGTTTTATTGACTATGCAAGGGCATTAGACTGGATCATAACAAATTATAGATAACATTGCAAAGAATGAGAATTCTACAACACTTAATCGTGCTCGTAAGGAACCTGTACATAGACAATGAGGGAGTCATTCAAACAGAACAAGGGAGAATCGTGTGGTTAAAAATTAGGAAAGGTACACCACGGTTGTATCCTTTCACCATATTTATTCAATCTGTTTTCTGAGCAAGTAATCCAAGAAGCTGGACTATATGAAGAAGAACACAGCATCAGGATTGGAGGAAGACTCATTAATCATTTGTGATATGCAGATGACTCAACCTTACTTACTGAAAATGAAGAGGACTTGAAACATTTACTGATGAAGATCAAAGATATAGCCTTCAGTATGGATTACACCTGAAACTAAAGAAAACAAAAATTCTCATAACTGGCTAATAAGGAAGAACATCATGATAAACAAAGACAAGATTGAAGTTGTCAAAGATATAATTTTACTTAGATTCACAATCAATGCCTGTGGAATTAGCAATCAAGAAATCAAACAATATGTTACATTGAGCTAATCTGCTGGAGTTGAGTCCTACTCGATGGCACATAACAACAACAATCTGCTGGAAAAGGCCCCCTTAAAGTGTTAAAAAGCAAAGATATTTCTTTGAGGATTAAGGTGCTCCTGATGGAAGTCAGGATACCAAGAAAGATATCATGCTTGGTAAAGTGGAGGGTCAATGAAAGAGGGCAAGGCCTTCAACAAGATGGATTGACACAGGGCCTGCAACGATGGGTCCAGGTATAGCAGGGATTGTGAGGCTGCCACAGGACTGGACTAATAAGGAAGAATATCATGATAAACAAAGACAAGATTGAAGTTGTGTTTTGTTCTATTGTACATAGGGTCATTGTGAGTTGGAGACTACTCGACAACACCTAACAACAACAACTTGGGTAAAGGCATAGGGACTCCATCTACAACAGAATGAAACACTTCCCAGTCCCATGCTATTCTCACAATTGTTGCTATGTTTGAGCTCATTGTTGCAGCCACACTGTGTCAATCAATCTGTGTTGTTGAGGGTCTTTCTCTTTCTCATTGACCCTCCACTTTACCAAGCATGATACTCTTTGCCAGAAGCTGGTCCCTCCTGATAACATGTCCAAATTACATAAGACAAAGTCTAAGTGTCGAGATCTTTGCTTCTAAGGTAGTTCTGGCTACACTTCTTCCAAGACAGATTTGTTCATTCCTCTGGCAGTCTATGGTATATTCAGTATTCTTTGCCAATACCAAAATTCAAACATATCAATTCTTTTGTCTTCTTTATCCACTATTCAGCTTTCACATGCATATGAGGCAATTGAAAACACCATGGCTTCCGTCAACAACAAACGCAACGTACTGCAGTGGTGTCGGATCCGACTAGTAGTGCAGTGCCTAAGGCACTTGACTGCTAACCAGAAGGCTGATGGTTCAAACCCACCAGCCACTCCCCTGAAGGAAGGTTGGGCAATCTACTTCCGTAGTTATACTGCCTAGGAAACCCAAGGAGGGGTCGCTGAGTCGGGTCCGACTCCACGGCACATAACAACATTTCTATGGAAGCAGGTTGTCCAATCTTCCTTCTGAAGAGTGGCTGGTGGGGTTGAACCACCTGCCTTCTGGTTAGCCGTCAAATGCCTTAGGCACTACGCCACCAGAGCTCCCCTTATTGGTCCAGTTGTTAGGATTTTTGTTTTCTTTATGTTGAGGTGTAATCCATACTGCACACTGTAGTCTTTAATCTTCATCAGTAAGTGGTTCAAGTCATCCTCACTTTCAGCAAGAAAACTTGTGTCACCTGTATCCTGATACCATGTTCTTCATATAACCCATTTTCTTGGATTATTTGCTCAGCATACAGATTGGATAAGTATGGTGCAGGATACAACCTTGACCCTCCCTTTTTGATTTTAAATCATGCAGTATCCCCTTGTTCTGTTAGAACAACAACCTTCTTGTTCTGTTAGAATAACAGTCTATGTATAGGTTCCTCAGGAGCACAATTTAGTGTTCTGGAATTCCCATTCTTCTTCTCAATGTTATATATAATTTGTTATGATCCACACAATCGAATGCTTTCGCATAGTCAATAAAACACAAGTAGGCATCTTTCTGGTATTCTTTGTTTTGAGCCAAGATCCATCTGACATCAACAATGATATCCCTCATTTCACATCCTCTCCTGAATCCAGCCTGCATTTCTGGAAGTTTTCTGTCAACATACTGCTGCAACCATTTTTGAATGATCTTCAGTAAGACTTTACTTGGGTGAGATATTAATGATACTCTTTGAAAACTTCCACATTCTGTTGGATAACCTTTCCCCATGAGAAAAATAAACTCTTAATATTTTTATGACATGAGGTAGTTTTATCACTTGGAGCCCAACAAAGTTAGGTTCTAATCCTCCCACTGATACTGAGAGATATGATAGCTGTTGTCCTTACTGATTACATTTTGAAGAGATGGCTCTCAGGTCTTCAGGAAATATTCCTGGGTTGGTAAAGTGGCAAGAAGCTTATTTAATCTTTTGAGAGGATTCTTCAAAAAAGGCAAGTAAAAAATTTACTATTTCTAGATTTCTAAAGTAAATGCTCTAAGGAAAAGGGAAGCAGAAAGTCTCACCTTTTCTGCATCTGGGGGAATTAATTTTTTTTTAAATTTTCAATTTATATTTAGCTTTATACATAGGACATTTTAAGTGTATAACACATACCAGTATTATTTATAAAAGAATGTCTTTTTTGAGGGACTGATGGGATCTGTTATTTTTCTTTTTAAGGGAGAGACATAAAAAAATTGTATTTCAATCTCTATGTATCTACCAAGTCCCTGGATTTTCCAAAGCGCAAAGAAGTTGTTTGTCGAGGATCTGATGATGATTATTCTTTTTGCAGAGCTCTAAAGGGAGGTGAGCATTCAGTTCATATTACTCTTGGAAGATAACGTAATTTCTTATGAGAACACTATGAAATTTAAATATACTGAAAATGTGATGTTTTCGGATAATAATTCTTTGTTCTAACCAAAATTGTTAAAACTTCCAGCAGCTTAAGCAACATTTTATAATTATGTTATTAAGTTGTTAAGATGACACTTATTTGAGTATGTTTGAAGGGATATTAAATTTTTTGTGTTGTTCAGATTAATGTTTTACATTTACCCTTACTTATGGATCTCATTTTCTAAATATTATGTTAATTATTTTTCATTGAAACTTACCAAATATTTCTATGCAGGTATATTGGTTTCTTTCAATGTCTTTCCTTTTTTCCTTCATGTTGTAATTATTCGCAGAAGCATAAAATTTCAGAGTTTATGATGTTAAAGATCATGTATTCCAAACCCAATAATTTTTCTTAAATTTTTTCTATTTTAAAAAATGTAATTCATTTTATTTTTGTTGTTGAGAATATATACAGCAAAAACAATACACAAATTCAAGTTTCTACATGTACAATTTAATGATTGATTACATTCTTTGAGTTCTGCAACCATTCTCATCCTCTTTTTCTTTTTTTTCTCCCTCCTTAACATAAACTCACTGCCCCCTAAGGTTCTTATCTAATCTTTTGAGTTATTATTGTCAGTTTGATTCCATATAGATAGATGGAAGAGAATAATGCTCAAGGCAGATAGTCTTTACCAGTTAACTATTGTTTGGTTTTAAAAGACAATGCTTCACTGCTATTCATAATGTGAATAGTTTTTTCAGAAGTGGATGACCTTGCCCTGTCCTTCTTTCTACTCTGTCTTGTCTGGAAGCTCTGCTGAAACGTGTTCAACATGGGTGACCCTAGTGGTATTCAAAATACCAGTGGCATAGCCTCCAGCTTCACAGCAACTCACAAGCCACCACAATACGACAAACTGACAGACAAGTGGTGGACCAGACAGTTTTTGGACCAGGGAGTTTTTGCTCTGTTGTACATAATAGGTTCTCTATGAGTCAGAGCTCTGGTAGCGTAGTACCTAAGGCACTTGACTGCTAAAAAGAAGGCTGGCGGTTCAAACCCACCGGCCACTCCTCGGAAGGAAGATGGGGCAATCTGCTTCCCTAGTGTTACTGCCTCGGAAACCCAAGGAGGGGTCACTATAAGTCGGGTCCGAATTGACAGCACATAACAACAACAACAACAAATATATTGTACTACAATTGTTTTTTAAGATTAATTTATTTAATTGTTTGAAGAGCTAATCCATGTGATTAAAAATCAGAGTGTAAACAGTACACAGAGTAACATCTTCCTTCTCTTATCCCCTATCTGCCTAATTTCCAACTACCCTAACCCCAATCCTCCAACACGGATAACCTGGCTCAGTGGTTTTATACATATACTTTCAGAGTTTCTTTAAGCACATTGCATGTACAGTAAACATGAATGTTGTTGTGGTTAGGTGCCATCAAGTCAATTATGATTCATAATGACCCTATGTACAACAGAATGAAACACTGGCCAGTCCTACACCATATTCACAATCATTGTTATGTTTAAGTCCATTGTTGCAGCTGCTATAGAGGGTCTTCCTCTTTTTCACTGACACTCTACTTCATCAAACATGATGTTCTTCTCCAGCGACTGGTCCCTCCCAATAGCATGCGAATGCGAAGTCTTGTTTTCTCCCCCTTTTTATATAGAAGTCAGCATGTTTTGTACTACTCGGTACCGTTCTTTTTTTTTAACGTAACAATATTGTTAAAATCTTTCTAAATAGTCTACTTTTGAATAATCTTACTTCATTGGTGCCTTGGCTATTTAGTACTGTTGTAATAGAAATAGCCCAAATGGAAGGCTTTATCAAACAGAAATTTATTTTCTTACAGTTTAGGAGGCTAGAAGTCCAAATTCAGGGCATTTATCTAGGGGAATAATTTATCTGTCTTTTGGGTCCTTGTCTCTTCTGAGCTTCTGCTTATGGGTTATCTTCATGTGGCTTGACATCTCTCTCTATCTGTACTTTGCTTGTCTGCTTGTTTAATCTGTTATATCTCAAAAGAGATTGATTTAAAACACACTTTAGATTAATCCCATCTCAATAACACAACAAAGACAACTCATTCCCAAATGGGATTATAACCACAGGCATAGAGGTTAGGATTTATAACACATTATTTTGGGAACATAATTCAACCCATTATAATTGGTTAACTATTATTTTAAAAACATAATATTTTATTGTGTTTTAGGTGAAAGTTTACACAATAAATTAGGTTCCCATTTAACAATCTTTGTACAAATAGCTCTGCACCATTGTTTTTGTGTAGTATGTTATGCCAGTTGAGCTTGATGTCCCCTGTGACCATGTCCTGAGACCACATGTCCAACAACTCGCCCCATCAAGGTGGTTGACTGTGCCCAAGTAATTATCATAACTTTGTCTCCTATTAGTTCTAGTTATATGGATATTCTTTTATTTATTTATTTTGTTTTATTTTTTTAATGCATTTTATTGAAATATAATTTATGTACAGTGAAATACACAAAATTAAAGTGACATGGGTTAATGCTTTTTTTTTTTTTTTTCCCAGTGTTCTCTCCCCTTCTCTCCCACCCCTGGCAACCAACAAAGAAAAGTTTCCCTCCATATATAAACCTTTCCTTGATCCTCCACAACAGTGAACTAATACTATATTTGTCCTGCTGTGATTGACTTATTTCACTCAGCATAATGTCCTCCAAGTTCATCCATATTATGCGGTGTTTTGCAGACTCTACATTATTCTTT
>NW_006922249.1:255062-277250 GCF_000298275.1 Orycteropus afer afer | reverse complement strand
CTCAGTTGCTCATGGCAAATTCCACCATGGAGTTTACAAAGACTTATGGTTAGAAAAGTCACACTATGTAATTTACTACACAGCACCATCTAAAGAATAGGTTTGATGCATTGAACACCAATGACCAAAACCCAAAATTGTGAGATGACATCAAGAATATCATACATGAAGAAAGCAAAAGGTGATTAAAAAGACAGGAAAGGAAGAAAAGACCAAAATGGATGTTAGAAGAGACTCTGAGACTTGCCCTTGAATGGAGAGTAGCTAAAGAAAAAGGAAGAAATGACAAGATGAAAGAGCTGAACAGAAGATTTCAAAGAGCAGCTCAAGAAGATAAAGTCAATTATCATAATGAAATGTGCAAAGACCTGGAGTTGGAAAACTAAAAAGGAAGAACATCCTCAGCATTTCTCAAGCTGAAAGAACTGAGGAAAAAATTTAAGCCTTGAGTTGCAATATTGAAAGATTCTATGGGCAAAATATTAAATGATACAGAAAACATCAAAAGAAGATGAAAGGAATATACAAAGTCACTGTACCAAAAAGAATTGGTCAATGTTCATTCATTTCAGGAGGTGGCATATGATCAAGAACCAATGATATTGAAGGAAGAAGGTGAAACAGTACTGAGGGAATTGGTGAAAAATGAGGCTTCAGGAATTGATGGAATACCATCGAGATGTTTCAACAAATGGATGCTGCACTGGAGGCACTCACTCAGCTGTGCCAAGAGATTTAGAAGACAGCTACATGGCCAACTGACTGGAAGAGATCCATATTTGTGCCCATTCCAAAGAAAGGTGATCCCACAGAATGTGGAAATTATTGAACAATATCCTTAATATCGAATGCAAGTAAAATCTTACTGAAGATAATTAAAAAATGGTTGCAGCAGTACATTAAGAGAGAACTTCCAGAAATGCAAGCTGGATTCAGAAGAGGATGTGAAACGAGGAATATCATTGCTGATGTCAGATGGATCTTGGCCAAAAGCAAAGAATACCAGAAAGATATCGACTTGTATTTTATTGACTATGCAAAAAATTCTATTGTATGGATCATAACAAATTATGGACAACATTGAGAAGAATAGGAATTCCAGAACACTCAGAACACTTATATGTACTCATGAGGAACCTGTACACAGACCAGGAGGCTGCCATTCGAACAGAACAAGAGGATACTGCATGGTTTAAAATCAAGAAGGGAGTGTGAATAGTGCTGCAATGAACCCTGGTGTACAAATAGCTGTTTGAGTATCTGCTTTCAGGTCTTTTGTGTATATACCTAAGATTGGAATTGCTGAGTAAAATATTCAATTTTTTGAGGAATCTCCAAACTCTTTTACGTAATGGCTGTATCGATTTATAATACTACCAGCAGTTTATAGTCCCACAGCAGTATGAAGGTTTCTGCTTCTCCACAACCTCATCAACAATTAGTATTTTTTTAAAAAAATCATTGTCATTCTAACGGAGATGAGATGGTATCTCATTGTGGTTTTGATTTGCATCTCTGTGACAGCTAATGCCTTCCAGCGGCTAGCTTCTTTTCATGTGCTTGTTGGCTATTTGAATATCCTCCATGGTAAATTGTCTGTTGAATTTTTTGATCGAGTCCCCTCATTTTTGAACAGGAAACCCTATATTTTCATTTTTTGCTGGAACTTGCAAATTATATAGCTAGTCCTGGAGTCAGGCGTGACCAAAGCAAAACCTCTGCCCTCATGGAACTCACAGACTAGTGAAAGAAACAAGATTGTAACTAAATCATGGAATAAGATAGATTCATATTGTGATACATGCTCTCAAGGAAATTAGCAGTTTTGTCCATGAGATATATCAGGAGACCTGGTGGCACAGTGGTTAAGTGACTGGCTGCTAACCAGAAGGTTGGTGGTTTGAACTTACCAGCCACTCTGTAAGAGAAATGTACGATAGTTTGCTTCCATAAAGATTACAGCCTTGGAAACCCTTTGGGGCAGTTCCACTCTGTCCAATAGGGCCGCTTTGAATCAGAATTAACATGTGGGCATTGGCTGTGTATGAGAGAGACAATAGTGGGAGAGGGCTGGTACAGGCTGTTTGAGAGAGTCCCTGAAGTTCTGAGGAAGCACATGAGAACACCAGCTAGTTAGGGTGTAAGATTGATTATTTCTAAACAGTTTTGCTTATGGCTATCTCTACCAGTAGTACAAGCGTTAAGGGTGCACCGAACAAACAAAAACCAAAGTAAAAAACATCTAATAATGATTAATAACTTTCTGTATTTTGCAGAGACTGTGAATACAACAGTATCATTCTCCTTCAAGGAAATAAAATTTTCTAAGGTATTGTTCAAGATTTGTTTTGTGTTTTCTCAACTTTTGGCAGTAGCAGTTGTATTAAAAATTTGAAACAAGCAATTTACAACTTCTGAAAATATAAGTTAAAGATTAAGATGTTCAAGATTATTTTTGCAGTTTTTTTTTGGAGGGGTAGAGGTGTATTTTGGTGCTTCTTTCTGCAGAATATGAAAAGGTTACATGAACAAGTATTGCAAATGCTTGGTATTAGTACACTGAATGATCATCAGATAGAACACTGGACAACCACTGTGTATAATTCAATAACTCTCTAGATACTATACTAAATATTGATATGTATGTAATCCCACTCTTCACTTACCGACATGGTTGGCTCTAAAACGAGGTCCTTATGCAAAATTCAGTGTTATGTGAAAATGGAGTTAATCAGATCACAGAATGAAAGATGACTGTTGTTTGTTGTTGTTATGTGCCGTCGAGTCAGTCCCGACTCATAGAGACCCCTCCTTGGGTTTCCGAGGCAGTATCACTACGGAAGTAGGATTGCCCAACCTTCCTTCCGAGGAGTGGCTGGTGGGTTTGAACCGCCAGCCTTCTGGTTAGCAGTCAAGTGCCTTAGCCACTATGCTACCAGAGTCCCGAAAGATGACTACCTCATTACATAACTGCCAAATTACATCATTATGTAACTGTCAGATTTCAACATTACGTAACTGCCAAACCATTGAGAATCCTGGCCCTGCCAAGTTGACACATAACCTTAACCATTATAGCCAGCGTTACTCTCACCTAGAACCTTGGCATTTGTTTATGACAGATATGTGAAATAGTTAGATAGCCGATTTTTTACTATTGTCCTAAATGTGAAATTTCAGCTAACCCTAACCCTAACAAGACAATTGGTAAGTGAGCAGATGTATTAAACGTACATATAATTCATATAATATACTAAATATATTATACAAATTATTTCAGAGAATAAAATCACATAAATCATAGACTTATTTTTTGTTCAAGATTTGTCTTGGAAACTTAGCCTGGACATTCAGGCCTTTATAAAAATAATTAATGCTTCAATGAAAAATATAGATGTAAACTTTACATACCTAGCAATGAAATTTTACATATGTTTCACTTCTTAGTGACTTAAAATAAACTTTAAAATATACATTCTTCAGCCATTTTTTACAAATGATATCTAATGTTTGAAAACATCACAGGCTAGTTTTTAGAACTGTGAAAAATAATCATCTCGTAAAAACAAATGGGTTTTATGCTCACTGAATTCAAAGGCTTACAAACTTTCATGTCAATAGAAAACAGAAAATTATATTAAATTCAGTTCAAATGACTTCCATTTAAACAACAAAATTCTTTCAAAAGCCTTAAGAACAGAGACGTCAAACATTTTACATTACATGTATTTCTTTTCTTTGTTTTAGGGACGATACAAAATTATTGCAGAAGCTATTGCCGGAAGTACTGAAGAAATGATCTTTTGCCTGAATGCAACTGTCATACACTAATCTGAATTCAAACAATAAATTGAGCATATTTTTTTCAGCAGTTTTGTTCTTCATTAAGAGCTTTTTTTTGCACAAGTGAAGAAATCTCTTGAGTGCGTTTGTCTGCCACTACTCTGGGGCAAGTTACCAGCCTTCCTCCTCCTCTGCGTGTCTGCAGCAGCCTCCTCTTGCAGTCAGACGTGTTCCACAGGCTGGGAATGCAGCAGTGAACAACCCAGTCAAAAACAATTCCTGCCCTCATGGAGCTTATATTTTCATGATGGTGGTGCCTTAATTTCTTGTTGTTGTTGTCGTTATGTGCCATCGAGTCGGACCGACTCATAGCGACCCCTCTGGGTTTCTGAGGCAGTATCACTACAGAAGTAGATTGCCCAACCTTCCTTCTGAGGGGTGGCTGGGTTAGCAGTCAAGTGGCATAGGCACTACGCTACCAGAGCTCCCTTAGTGATACTATAACACAAATACCACAAGTGGGTGGCTTTAACAAACAGAAATTTATTTTTTCACAGTTTTAAAAAAACAAAACCAGACTCACTGCCCTTGAGTCAATTCTGACTCCTCTTTGGGCTTCTGAGGTGGTATCTCTACAGAAGTAGATTGCCCAGTATTCCTTCTGGTGAGTTTGAACCATATATTGTTGTTGTTGTTGTTATGTGCCGTCGAGTCGGCCCCGACTCATAGCGACCCCTCCTTGGGTTTCCAAGGCAGTATCACTACGGAAGTAGGATTGCCCAACCTTCCTTCCGAGGAGTGACTGGTGGGTTTGAACCGCCAGCCTTCTGGTTAACAGTCAAGTGCTTTAGCCACTATGCTACCAGAGCTCTGAGGTACAGATCTTGTTTCATTTTTCTGCAAATGGATCTCCAGTTTTGCTAGCACCATTTATTAAACAAACATTCTCTTCCCCATTTAATGGATTTTGGTACCTCACACCACACACAAAAACGAACTCCAGATGGATCAAAGACTTAAATGTGAAACCTAGAACTATAAAGTTCCTCAAGGAAAATTTAGGGTCAAATTTAAGGGCCCTAATATATGGTATAAATAGACTATCAAGCATAATTTAAAATGCACCAACAGCAGAAGAGAAGCCAGATGAATGGGACCTTCTAAAAATTAAATTTTTATGTGCTTCCAAAGACTTGTCCAAAAGAGTCAAAAGAGAACCTACAGATTGGGAAAAAATATTTGGTAATAACATATCTGACAAGGGACTTATCTCTAGAATTTAAGTCTTTGATCCATCTGGAGTTCATTTTTGTGTGTGGTGTGAGGTACAGATCTTGTTTCATTTTTCTGCAAATGGATCTCATGTCTGCCATACTTTAGATATACTTCTAGCTCATAGCACAGCTTTCTTCAAGAATATCATCTGTAACCCTCTCTTTTAAGATCCTCCCTGGATTAATAGTCTCTTAATCTTTTTAAGGATGCCTGGTGGCGTAGTGGTTAAAGTGTTAAGTTGCTAACCCAAAGGCTGGCAGTTTGAACCCACCAGCTGCTCTTCGGGATTACAGCCTTGGAAACCCTATGGGTCAGTTGTTCTTTGTCCTATAGGGTCTCCATGAGTCTGAATCGATTCAATGGCAGTGGATTTGCTTTGGTTAACCTTTTATATATACTTTTTAAACATATACTTTTAAAATATATTTTTGAAGTGCTTCAAGATGTTTTGGTTACCTAGTGCCACTCTGACAGGAATATACCACAAATGGAATGGCTTGAAGAAACAGGATATTCTCTTACAATTTTGGAGGCTTTAAGTCCAAGTTCAAAGTGCCAGGCTCTAGGGGCTGGGTGAAAGCCCTTCAACCTTGGGCTTCAGCTCTGCCTTGTGTTCCTGGCCCACTGAAGCCGGAGGTGTTTCTTCACTCAGACGGTTGCTGGCTGCTGAGGCTGAAAAGCCCAAGGTTGACGAGTAAAATGGCACAGTCCCAATGTTACCAAACAACATGTTGTTGTGGTTGTTACGTGCCGTTGAGTTGTCTCCAACTCATGGCTACCCTATGTACAGCAGAACAAAACACTGCCTGGTCCTGTGCCAGCCCCATGATCCTTGCTATACTTGAGACCATCTACTTTATCCATATCATTACAGTAGGCTCTACTCTGATGAGGCAGCTCTTTTCCAGTTATATTTTGAGTGCCTTCTGACCTGAGGGGCTCATCCTCCAGCACTGTGTCAGACAATGTTTCAGGGTTATTCATAAAATTTTCTAGTGATGTATTAGACATTGTTTTCACTGCTATTCATAAGGTTTTCACTGGCCAATTCTTTGAGAAGTGGATGGCCTCTTCCTTCTTCCAAGTCTGTCTCAGTCTGGAAACTCCAACAAAACTGGTCCACCATGGGCACCCCTGCTGGCACAGCCTCCAGCCTCACAGCAACATGCAAGCCACCACAGTACGACAAACCGACAGACAAGTTCCTCTCCCTTAGCTGTTCCAACCACTCTGCTCACTTCCAGGGCTTCCCCCTACTTGTTCTGGCCGCCGGCCCCTTCTGCCGCTGCTTTCTGTCGCCTTGGGGACTCCTACAAAACAAAGTGACAGCCCACTAATTCAAATCCATTGAAAGTCCTAAGATCAGCAGGACATGGTAGGCTGTTGAACAACGACACGGCTACACGCAGGGTTCAAATGTGCCAAAAGGCTAGAGACCATTCCCAAAGCTGCTTCTTATAGACAGGAAGCAGACCACACCCCTAAAGCAGCTACTCAGGTGCTTCAATAGATTGCACCATGGAGTTAATTACCAATTCACTATGGAGAATAACTACATCCAGCTGCCCAGCCACTCAACCAGGCCCAGCCAAGTTGACACACAAACTTAACTACCATAAAGAGTTACCAGATATTTCTTGTTACCTGATTTTGTGTAGGTATACACTGCATTCCCAGCTCCAGGGATCCGTTCTGATTTGCTAGCTCAGCCAGTTTGAGGTATTCCCCAGAGGATGGTGGTTGGTCCAGGTTGGGCACGTGACTGAAGTTGGTACAATCAAACTGCGGGGAAGGACTGGAGTTCTTTGGCTGTTTCATTGGATGTAAACAAGGACGTTTGTTGCCCCGTTTCTGCTGACAATCGTCTTGTGGTAATAAGAGATATTGCTCTTAGTATGAAGCTGATGCTGTGGTCAGAGGAATAGAGAGCCAGAAGGAAACTGAAATCTTGTAGACACTGATGAGTTGAGTCAACCAGGCCTGGATCCAGCTTTGGACTTTCCTATTATTACTTTCCTACTATTACTTTAGGAGCTCTGGTGGTGTAGTGCCTAAGGCATTTGGGTACTAACCAGAAGGCTGGCGTTTCAAACCCACCAACCACTCTTTGGAAGGAAGATTGGGCAATCTATTTCCATAGAGATACCTCTTTGGAAACCCAAGGAGGGGTCACTATGAGTCAAATCAACTTGATGGCAGAGAGTTTTTTTGTTTTTAAATTTTATTTATTTATTTTTGTTGAGGTTATACACAGCAAAACATGCAAATTCAACACTTTTTACATGTGTAATTTATCTACTTTGAGGAAATTTATTAGAATAGGAAATTTATTAGAACATTAGAAGCAGACTAGGTTTATAGATTTCAACAAATATTTATCTAATGCCTACTGTATTTCAGACACTGTGCTAGGCCTTGAGGATACAGGGGTGAACAAGACAGACAAAACAGTTCCTTCCTTCACACAGTTTTTGGTCTAGTAGGAAAAACAAACATAAAATAAATGATTATTGTACAATAAGGAAGATCACTATTAAAAGAGAAATATGGCATGATGAGGAAAAAGGCAAGATGAGATTCTAATCTCGTCTAGAGGATCAGAAAAGGGTTCCTTGGGGAAGTAACATTGAGGCTGAGAGTTAGAAGATGAGTTTGGAATTGGTTAAGCAAAGTATATTCCAGGCAGATGAAAGACTATGTGTCAAGATATAAGGATAACAGAGATACATCATATTCAAGATGCTGAAAATATCAAGTAATGATACTGCTAGCCAACATTATTACTATTTAAATTTTTTTTTAAATTGTGATTAGGGTGAAACTTTACAGAGCAAATTCATTTTCCATACAGTTGTTCATAACATTTTGTCTCATGACATTGACTGAAATTCCCCACAATGTAACAGCTCTCTTCCCACTTCCTCCCTATAGTTACCTTGTAGTTCTTGTGTCCTTCCCTCCCATGGACTCCCACCCCCTGAGCTGTCTGCCTGTGCATAAACTACCCTTCTGTTCTTCCGTGACTGATTGCTCCAAGTAGTGTATCTACCTGATGTAAATGTTCAGCCCATATGCCTATTATTTGGCTGGAAGTCACAGGATGAGTTAAATTCCAGACCTGAAGGATAGCTAGGGGCCATAGTCTTAGGGGTCTCACCAGGATCTATCAGACCAGCAAACCTGTTTTTTTTTTTTTTTTTTACTAATTTTGAGTTTTGTTCCACATTGTTCTCCCGCTCTATCCAGGATATCCTTCACCAATCCCTGTCTGAGGGGTTGACAGTGGTAGCCAGGCACTGTCTAGTTCTTCTGGTCTCATGATCATATAGGCTGAGGATTGCATGGTCTCCTAGTCCCTTGGACTAATTGTTTCCATGCATCTTTGGTTTTCTTCATTCTTCTTTGCTTTGGATGAGGAGAGATCCATCGTTGCATCTAGATGGCCGCTTGCAAGCTTTTAAGATCACAGATGCTACTTACCAAAGTAGGATGTAGAACAATGTTTTTTTGTAGTATGGCTAATAATTATTTTTAAAAATTGTTTTGAGAATATACATGGCAAAAACCACCAATCTAACAGTTTCTACATGTACAATTTAATGACATTGATTACATTCCATGAGTTGTGCAACTTTTCTCACCCTTCTTTTCTGAGTTGTTACTCACCCTTCTTTTCTGAGTTGTTACTCACCCTTCTTTTCTGAGTTGTTACCCATCCTTCTTAATATACAGTCATTGCCCCCTAAATTTCCTATCTAATCTTTCCAGTTGCTGGTGTCAATTTGATCTCATATAGATAGATCTTAAAAGAATATAATGTTCAAGGCAGACATCTTTACTAGTTAAGCTAAACTATTGTTTGGTTTTAAGAAGACTTCAGGGGATATTTTTGGTTAAAGGTTTAAAGATTATCAGGGCAGGGGAGGAGCTCTGGTGGTGTAGTGCTTAAGGCATTTGGCTGCTAATCAGAAGGATGGCAGTTCAAACCAACCAGCCACTCCTTGGAAGGAAGGTTGGGCAATCTACTATCTGTAGTGATACCCCTTTGGAAACCCAAGGAGGGGTCACTATGAGTCGGATCCGACTCGATGGCCGTGAGTTTGATTTTTAGTTTGGTTTAGTTTCAGGGGATTTAGCTAACTCACTGATAATTACCATGTCAGATTATGGGCATTTTTCTAGGCATTTTGCCTAGACACAGCATTTAATTTAATCCACATAACTAGCTAAGAGATGGTGCCATTAGCATTCCCACTTTATAGATGAGGAAGATGGGAAGGATGAAGCACAGAAAAGAACTTATCCAAGGCTATACAAGTATTAAGTGGTAGAACTGGGTTTGGATACTAGCAGTCTGGCTCCAAACTTAGATTTCCCATCCTACTTTTCAAGTACAGCTGTAAGGTACTAGGTGAGGGAGAGGGTTGTTAGAGGTGTGGCAGGACTAGAGCAGGGACAGCATTGCTCCTGGACCCCTGTCCCTGGCTTGAGCCCACCACACCCACTACAAGTTCTCTAGCCCATGCCACATCCTCTCTCTTGGACTCATGCAATAGTCACTTAGCTGGCATCTTTCCTTCTACCCTTGTCTCTCATTCTCCAAAGCCACCAATGGCCTATCTTGTACTCTTAGAATGAATTCCTCATCCTGTCCTCCCACAGGCCATCATCTAGTCTCTGACTACCTGCGGTAGTTAAGGTTATGTGTCAATTGGCTGGGCCTGGTTTTCAGTGACTGGGCAGCTTGTTGTAGTTATTCCCCATGAGGAGACTGGCCATCAACTCCATGGTAGAATATGCCATGAACAGCTGAATAGCTGCTTTAGGGAGGTGGTCTGCTTCTAGAATATAAGGAGAAGCTTTAGGAATGGTCTGCAGTTTTTTTGCATGCTTAGACCCTGCATGTAGCCGACTCTTCATTCAGCAGCCTGCCATGCCCTACTGATCTTGGGGCTTCTTCTTGATTTGAACTAGTGGCCTGCCATATTATTTGATAATCTTGGGATGGGACTGTGCCTTTTTACTTGTCAACCGTGGGTTTGCCAGCCTCAGCAGCCAGCAACTGCCTGAGTTAAGAAAAGCCTTCAGCTTCAGTGGGCCGAGAGCAAGAGGCACAGCTGAAGCCCCAGGTTGATGGGTTTTCATCTGGCCCCTACAGCTTGGCACTTTGAACTTGGACTTTTAGCCTCCTAAACTGTAAGAGTATAAATCTCTTTGTTAAAGCCATCCTATTTGTGGTATTTTTTTGTTAGAGTGGCACTAGAGGTAACCAAAACACTGTCTTTCCAACCTCATGACCTACTTCTCTCAGTATCTTCTATTTGATTCCAGCCACAGGATCTCTTTCTTCTTCCTCCGAAAGGCTAGACACATTCTCATCTCAGACTTTGAATCATTGTTTCCTGAGCATGGAATGCACTTCTTCCAGATATTTCATAGTTTGTTCCTTCCTCGTATTCTATTTTCTGCTCAAATATAAATTGTTTAGAGAGCTCTTCCTTGACCAAAACAAAACAAAGAAACCCAAACCAAACCCAAATAAAAAACCCCAAACCCATTGAATCAATTCAGATTCATGGGGTTCCCATTCTATATAACATAGAACCTATCAGTTTCTATCACCTTCTCTAGCTTATATATTATTTATTTGTTTATTATCTGATTCCCCCACTAAAATGAAAGTTCTGTGAGGGCAGAGACCTTTTTTTTCTTCATATATTGTTCTATCACCAGGGATTCTACCGTTGTTAGGTGCCATTTAAGTCAATTTCAACTCATAGTGACCCCATGTGACAGTGTAGAAACACCCCATCAGATTTTCTATGCTGTAATCTTTATGGGAAGGAAAGTTGGGCAATCTACTTCGGTAGTGATACTGCCTCAGAAACCCAAGGAGGGGTCGCTATGAGTCGGGCCACTGGATGGCACATAACAACAACAATCTTTATGGAAACTGATCACCAGGTCTTTCTCATGCAGAGCTGCTGGGTGGGTTTTAATCATTAATCTTTTGATTAGTAGCTGAACATAGCTGCACCACCAGGGCTTTCTACGGTTATAATGCCTGATAACCCTATAGTAGCCCCAGGCTCTGTTTCCTAGGACAACTGGGTTAAAATAAACATAGAGGATGCCAGAGAGCAAGCAGCCATTTGAACTTGATGAAAATCACATATTGAGCTTGGTGTAGTTGAAAACAAGGGGTTGAAGTCTTTCATACCATTGCGGACTTGGATGTTCTTGTAGAATTAGATTACCTAACTCCTGTCTTCTGGTTTTGAGAGAAAACACACCCCTATTTAGTTAAGTCACTTTAGATGGGTTCCTCTGACATGGTGCTAAACACAGTTCTAACAAATGGAGCAGCAGTTTATTGTAGGGGTTAAGGAGAAAATTTCAAAGATAACTGAGCTTGCAATAACTGGATGACTAGGGAGAATGGTGGAACAACAAACATAAATAGGACATTCTGAAGGAGGGGCTACTTTTAAGGAAATGATGAGGATTCATGCTCTGTATGTTAATTTTATTTCTCGTTTGTTGCCTTTCAGTTTGATTTGTAGATGCTTGAGTCACTCCAGTTTTATTTACAGCATGTTTACAAGCCCTTTCTTACAGTGTGGGCGATGAATTCAGAGAAGGCTGTCCAAGAGGAATATGCAATATCTTGGTGAGGTCACCGTGTTCTGGGGCACAATGATCAGTTTTGCAGATAAAAAACCTCAAAGGTTTTTTTTTTTTTTTTCCCAATTTAATTTCACCTCATCAGCATTAGTTGAGATACAAGTTTGGCTTGTGGGACTAACTCTAAATAACAGTGGCTTCATCAGATAGAAGCTTATTTCTCTCTCATCAAGGATTGATGTGATGCTTTGCAGAGTTGAGGACCCAGAGTTCCTCAAACTCCAATAGATTTTAGTTAATTATAATGTATCAATATTAGTTCATTAAAGGAGTCCTGGTGGGGCAGAGGTTAAAGCATTCTACTGCTAACCAAAATGTTGTCTGTTTGAACCCACCAGCTGCTGCTTTCTGGGAGAAAGATAAGGCAATCTGTTTCCATAAAGATTTATAGCCTTAGAAACACTATGCCTGGCGCTCTTAGCCCAACAGTAAATAAGACATGCAGAACACTCAACCCAGGGTGATGCACCCACCTACTCTACAGAGATACATCCATTGGAACAATCGGCCATGGGGCACCAGAGGTGCAACAGTCACACGGAGGAAAAGTTGGACAGATAGGAGTGCACAACTAAGGGGAGGGGGAGGTTACTGGGAAGGGAGAGGAGGAGAGCAGGTTAGGGTGGGGAATGGTAACTGGTGAGTGAAACCAAATGTACATGAAATGTTGAATGTAGAACAAATTCTGCTCTGTAAATTTGCACCTAAAGCACAATTAAAAAAGGAAAGAAAGAAAGGTAGTGTGTGTGTACAGGGAGACAGCTGGGGGGTGGGGTGGGGCAGGAGTGCATGGGAAGGAAGGACACAGGGAAGAGGTAACTAACTATAGGGAGGAAATGGGAAGAGAGCTGCTACATTGTGGGGAATTGCAGTCAATGTCATGAAACTATGGAAAATGAATTTAGTCTGTAAACTTTCACCTAAATCAGGATAAAAACAAAAGAAACAAAACAAAACAGAAAAAAAACCCAAAATAATGCATTTCATTGTAACAAATTTATACCATATAGAAATATAAAGAGTAACAAGTAAAATTTCCTTTTTTACTTCTTTCTCTACACTCTTGGCAAACCATACTTCACACTTTGATGGCTTTTCAGACTTTTGCTACGTATATGTATCACACCATACGTTCTATTTTTATATACACCACACATATATATGTGTAATTTTAGAACATGAAAATGCTGTGCACCATTTTAAAATTAGAATCTGAAAATTTCCAAGTCACTACATATAGGTGTATTTATTTATTTATTTATTCTTGTTGTAATACTATATATAATATAACGTTTGCCAGTTCAGCATCTTTCATGTGTAGATTCATTGGCACAAATTATGTCAATCATGTTGTGCAACCATCACCAATGTGCAATGCCAAATGTTCCATCACCATCAACAGAAACTCAGCACTTCCTAAATGGTGATTGCTTTTTTACCCCTCCCACCTGCCTCTGGTAATCATGATCAAACTTTGATCTCTAAACATTTGCTTATATGCCTCGTTAATTTTAATGACTACAAACATTCCTATTGTTTGAATATACCATAATTTGGTTATCCAGTTCCCCATAATGGGAATATAGTACAGGATGTAGTATAGTTGTAGAATATTGCACTCAACATTAAGGTATTATCTCACTTAATTCTTACAAAGCCTCTGGGAGATAGATATTACTGTCTCCATTTTATAGGTGAGAAGTTAAGTAAAACCCACTGCCATCAAGTTGATTCCAACTCATAGCAACCCTATTCTAGGACAGAGTAGAACTGCTCCATAGGGTTACCAAGGCTGTAAATCTTTACAGAAGCATACTGGCTCATCTGTCTCCGATGGAGTGGCTGGTGGATTTGAACCTTCAGCCTTTTAATTAGCAGCCAGATGCCTCAATCACTATGCCACTAGATCTTCTCTAGAGAAGTTAAGTAATTTGCCTAAAGTCACACCGATAGTAAATTAAGAATCTAGGATTTAATCTTAGTACTGTACCTCTGCAAAATCTGTGCTACATCTTTTTTTTTCTTTTTATCATTTTAATGGAGTTATGGGTATTTTAGACTTTTTGTTCTTGTTTTTTACACCAATTTTTCTACAATAAATACTTATCAATTTTTATGTATCAGCTAAAATGACAGTAAAAATTAAATTTTATTATTAATCACTTAAGTGGCTTAGTGCCTAAGGCATTTGACTGCTAACCAGAAGGCTGATGATTCAAACCCACCAGCCACTCCTTGGAAGGAAGGTTGGGCAATCTTCCTTACAGATACCGCCTCCGAAACCCAAGGAGGGGTCACTATGAGTGGAATCAACTCGATGGCAGTGAGTTTTTTTTTTTTTTTAAAGTCTATTTACTTATTTAAAATTAAAGGAACATTTAAGCAACCCCAATCAAAAGCAGTGAAAATTAGAAGCAACACAATTGACAACCACTTTGGATAAAGGTAAATAGTGATACCTGTCATATCTATCAGGAGCTCTGGTAGCATAGTGCCTAAGGCACTTGACTGCTAACCAGAAGGCTGGCGGTTCAAACCCACCAGCCACTCCTCGGAAGGAAGATAGGGCAATCTACTTCCATAGTGATACTGGCTCGGAAACCCAAGGAGGGGTCGCTATGACTCGTGCCGACTCGATGGCACATAACAACAACAATCATATCTATCACATTACATAGCATTTTGAAAGAATGAAGTAGAGATACATGTACTAATGTAAATAAATCTGCAGAGAATATTTCTGAGTTAAAAATTAAGCTGAAGATAGACATTTATAGTATGATAGATTGAAAAAAGTAAAAGAAAAAAATAAAAGCCTACAAAAGGATACAATGTATTATCTACAGGGGTATATATCAATATATAAAGGCATTAGTAAAAACTGGAAGAGTATACACCAAATCAATCATAGAGTTGTACTTGGGTAAGGGGAAAGGGGACCAAACTGTGGATGACAGAAGGCATTTTAGCTTCATCCATAATGTTTCAAATTTTTATGAAGAGAATCTATTTATGAATTATTTATATTAAATACCAAAAACAAAAGCCAAACAAAAACCAAAAAAACTCACTGCCATGGAGTCTATTCTGACTCATAGCAACCCCCTTTGGGTTTCAGAGGTGGGAAATCTTTATGGAAGTAGATTGCCCCATCTTCCTTCTGAGGAGTGGCTGGTGGGTTTGAACCGCCAGTCTTTTGGTTAGCAGTCAAGTGCCTTTAGCCACTCTGCTACCAGAGCTCCAATTGTAGTATGAGAATAGCAATTTGAAAGCAATTTTGTGTGTATTGCAGACTTGACCAAAGGAATAAATATATTCATTTTGTTGGGAGATAATATTTTTACTCTCAAAGAAAGAAGATACAAACATGGAAAAGTATCAGTGTGCACATTGGGAAGGCTGTATTGGAATTGAAGGCATTAGTATAAATTCACGATTTCTAATGTATTTCCTCACTCTGACCATTAAAAGGGCCAAGAAGCAATGGCACGCCAGCAGAAATGAGCACACCTAGTAGACATCACAGAACTCCCCAGTCATAGGAATCAGGACTCCTTAAAGTAAACACTAATTTCAAGATCAGGGCAGGAAAGGTCCAAGATGAGTCTGAGACATCTTATTGTTGCAGAAAGTAAGATAGTGCTGGGGAAAAAAAAAAAAAAAAAGAAGATGGCTCTATGTGCAATACAATCACAAACCAGCTTGTAACGTCACTCACTAGCCAAGAACTGGTCAATTTGTACATCAAAATAAGAACAGCCTTGAATTATAATCCATTGTGGTGGAGGAGAATCTAGGAATCATTACTGATAACAAACCTAGAAATATATAAACAAATAAAAGGAGAGCATTTCATTCCTTTTAAGGACATGATCCAGGAATTGCACTTACTACTTTTGCTAGTAATAAGTTCTCATTGATCTGAACTTGGTCATTTGACCACATCCGGCTGTAAGGGAGGCTGGCTATTCTTGGCTACTAAATGCCCAGCTAGTAGCAGGGGTAGGGGGAAGGGTGTGTGTGTGAGGGTGTGGGGGTGTGTGTGGGGTGGGGGGTGGAGGGTGGAGGTGGGGGTGTGGGGGTGTTAGGGTGTGTGTGGAGGGTGGGGTGGGGGGTGTCTGTTACTTCAAAAAGAGTGAAAGGATATGGGGACACCTAGTGGTCACTTTTTTGGACATGCAATCAGGAAATACCAATAGCTAAAAGAGTTTTTCTTGTTTGGTAGAGGGCTAATGAGAGGAACGCCAATCAAAGAGATGGATTGACACAATAGCCACAACCATGGGCTCAAACGAATCGGCCATCATAATGATGGTGCAGCAACGGGCAACATTCTTTTTTTTTTATACATAAGGTCACTATGATGGGAGCTCTGGTGGCAGAGTGCCTAAAGCATTTGACTGGTAACCAGAAGGCTGGTGGTTCAAACCCACCAGCCACTTCTCAGAAGGAAGATGGGGCAATCTACTTCCATAGAGATACTGCCTTGGAAACCGAAGGAGGGGTTGCTATGAGTCGGAACCCACTCGAGGACAGTGAGTTTATTTATTTTTTTTGGAAGGTCACTATGAGTCAGAGCCAATGCTATGTACAACACCCAAACACCCAACTCAGATTATAATGATACATACAATAATTAGTGTGATTATTTGATTAATATCTATCTGCCCCACTAGACTGCAATCCCCATGAAAGCAAGGACCATGTCTGTTTTTGCACACCATTGTGTCCTCCCAAAGGAGCTCTGGTGACACAATGCTTAAGTGCTCGGCTGTTCAAATTCACTAGTGGCTTCAAGGGAGAAAAGTCCTGGCAATCTGCTCCCTTAAAGATTGTTGTGTTGTTGTTATGTGCCGTCAAGTCAAACCCTTAAAGATTACAGATTAGGAAAACCCTATGAGGCAGTTCTACTCTGTCATGTAAAGTTACTATGTGTGGTAGTTAAATTTGTGTGTCAACTTGGCTGGGCTGGATGAGTGGCTGGGCAGCTGGTGGTAGTTATTCCTCAAGATAAGACTGGCAATCAATTCCATGGTGGGATCTACCACAAGCAGCTGAGTAGCTGCCTTTGGGATGTGGTCTGCTTTCTGTATTAAGGAGAAGGCTTGGGGATAGTCTCTAGTTTTTGGCATGCTTGGTCCCTGCATGTAGCCGTGTCATTGTTCAGTGACCTGCCATGCTCTGCTGACCTTGGGATTTACAATGGACTTGAATTAATGGCCTGCTGTGTGGTTTGGTAACATTGGGATTGTGCCATTTTATTTGTCGACCTGGGGCTTGTTAACCTTAGGAGCCAGTAGCTAGCTGCCTGAGTGAAGAGATGCCTCTAGCTTCAGTGGGCCGGGTGCAAGAGGCAGAGCTGAAGCCCAAGGTCGAGGGGCTTTCACACAGCTCTAGAGCCTGGCACTTTGAACTTGGACTTCTAGCCTCCTGAACTGTAAGAGAATAAACTCGTGTTTGTTAGGGCTATCCCATTTGTGGTATATTTCTGTCAGAGTGGCACTAGGTAACCAGAACACTATGTGTCAAAATTGACTTGATGGCATACATCAATAGCTTAGCCTCATTGTCTATTCCAGTGAATAAAAAATTGGACCTCAATAAATATTTGTTGAATGCACGAATGGATGGGACCTCTGAGTACCTCTTACTGTTTTCTCTCTCCTGCTTGACACTCCAGTCAGACCAAACCACTTGTGATTTCCTAACAGTACATTCACTATTAACTGCAAATCTTTGCCAATATTGTAAGCAAAAAGTCATCCTACAGTGAGATGACTTTTGAGGTTACACAGATTTTTATTTATTTCCATTTAAACTATATGGCCAATTCTGACAGCAAATATTATGGTATACTAAAAGCTTAACATAGAATAGATTTCAGTGAAAGCAATAAGATCTAAGTTCAGCACTATAACTCAGCAACTTGCTTGATGAGGGGTAGAATATAGAGTCATTCTTGAACTAGGTTGTTCAGTTCTACAAGAATGCTATTTCTCAAGCCAAAGCTTTCCACAAGAGTTGGGAAGCAGAGTTAAAGGTTACACCCTCTGTTTAGAATATGAAGGGATGGCATTCTAAGTTGT
Source organism: Orycteropus afer afer (assembly GCF_000298275.1). NCBI lineage: Eukaryota > Metazoa > Chordata > Mammalia > Tubulidentata > Orycteropodidae > Orycteropus > Orycteropus afer. The sequence goes on along the minus strand of NW_006922249.1, from coordinate 259,422 downwards.
CAGTTAAAGGAATAGCCACGCTTTTCAGCATTCAATAAAGCTTAATGTGTACTGATACACGAACAAGTCGAAATATGTCTTGGTGTGAATGATGTCTACCCCACCCATAATCACTCACCACCATATAGAAAAGTTTTCCTTACCATATTAAGTGATAATAACAATGTTGTGTTGTTGTTATGTGCCGTCAAGTCGGACCCGACTCATAGCGACCCCTCCTTGGGTTTCTGAGGCAGTGTCACTACGGAAGTAGATTGCCTCAACTTCCTTTCGAGGAGTGGCTGGTGGATTTGAACCACCAGCCATCTGGTTAGCAGTCAAGTGCCTTAGGCACTACGCTACCAGAGCTCCTGATAATAACAATATAAAATAATATTGCAGTATAGTGAATTACTTCTAGCCATAGTCTTTGTAACTCTGACCAAATGACTGGATTGGACTACGCAAATGAGGCATATAGCCCACCAAGTGGATTGGGTAGCTTGCTAATAAGGTGAATAAGGTGCATGGCACCCTTGTGGGGGTGGGACATGCAAATAAGGTGTCTGGCTTAAAACGAGCATCCCAGAGGCGGAAAGGGAGACTTCATAACCACCAAGAAAGAAGAGCCAGGAGCAGAGTGTTCTTTGCATCCAGGATTCTTGCACTGAGACTGTCTTAAACCAATGAGACAGACTGGGAGTGCTGTAGCACCGGGGATGGTGAGAAGCAGTGGCAGAGAAATGGTGGCAGCAGAGGCACAGAGCCAGGAGACAGAGTGGTGGGCCTCCTGGCCCATAGTGTGAGAGAGCTGAGTGCCTTCTGGCAGGAGACTTGCTGGTGGAGTGGGGTGCTTTAGGGCACTTACTGGTGGAGTTAAAGAGCTTTGTAACACTTGCTCAAGGAGAGCAGGGATCAGCCATACCAAGATGCCCGAGAGGCAGAGGGGCTGAGAGCCAGGGAGAGACTAGCATGCGGGCATAGCTAAGAAGAAACTGTTCTGACCGAGGAACTGTATCCTGAGTCATTTCTGATTCTGAATTGTAACCTGTTACTTCCCTAATAAACCCCAGAATTGTTTGTCTGTGAGTTCTGTGTAGCCATTGCCATGAATTACTGAACCCAGCAGAGAAGGAGAGAAGTAGAATGTTGTCAGAATTGATAAAAAGTTTGGAGGGTTGGGGGATGTCTGACCTCCACGTCATAGGAATCAGCCTTCGACTGTTGATCTTGATTCTTCATTCCCCTTTGTGAAGTCAGAGTCAGTCAGACACCCCCACCATGCCATTTTTATAGATATGCTTACTCTGAGTGAAGTTATATAAAAAAAGGCAAGCGTGTTGGCATGTATATTTTCTTCTTATTATTTTAACATTTTCAAAATGTTGTCATACTATCTCTAATTAAGATAAATTATTCTACCATCACCAAAACAATCCTGTTGGCAATATCCTTTTAAAAATTGATAAGACCTATAAGATATTGTAAGTAAAAGAGAAAAGAAGAGAAGGATGTTCTAAATATAATCATGGATGTGGTCAATGTGCGGAAGATACATTTTCCTTTATAGGACTCGATTATAACTCTGAAAGCCAGAAGAGGAAGCAATAATTCAAGGCAAAGGAAGTGAAGAGCTTCTGTTTCTTTAGTGGTGAAGAGCAGGCCTGAAACAGACATTATTGCTAATGAGAATAGCATGCTTTCAGAAAAAAAGGATACATCAGCCTCTCTGTGTAGACAGTCTAGGACCAGCATAACTCTAGCAATCAGGGAAGTCAGTGGTTTTGTTCTTGGTATCGACTGGGAGTGAGATACAAGGCTGAGGATGGACTCTTAATAAGTTGTTCACTGGCTGCTCAGAAATGCATTTGATTATTGGTCTCCCAAGGCACACATATTTTCTAAATCATCTGGTTTAACAAGTTTCTCCTTCAAAATGCAAAATTCCTTGGCAGGATTCAATTTTATTCCGTTTGCAATTCAAATTACTTTTCTGAGTTTTCAAGCTCAACTACTGTGTAAGTAAAGTTTACTTCCATAGATGGTGAACTTAGTTCTATTGAATAATCAAAAAAGAAAGAAAAAGGAAAATATTTGGCAATATGGTTGGGGAAGGAAAAAGAGTTCATTTTGGAGAAGAGCAGGATGTTTCGGTGGATGGGAAAGTTTGGCCAATAGGAGAGTACCCTGTGTATGTGGTGGTGATGGTGGTGGAGGTGGTGGAGGGAGAGGTGACAGAGATTAAGAAAAGAAAGTAGACATATGTAAAACTGTCTACTGTACAATTTCAGTTAAAACAGTGGTGGCAGCAGCCCCTGTGTAAGCAGATAGACTTGGAAAGCTGAAAACTTTAACTTCCACCAATTTAGCCAAGTTTTCTCTGCCTCAACTGATCTGCTTTGACCCTGTCTTTTCTAAGCCTCCTTCTCTCCCATTGGAAGGAGAAAGAAGAAGAGATAAAGGAAAGGAAAAATGCTAGTTGGAAGCTCAGAGCTAGTAGATAGCAGAACCTGTAAATGAGCCAGTCCTTTTGGGACAGGGATGCAGCAGCATACCTTGCTATGGAAGAAGGGAAGAGTGGCAGATGGTGGAGCATGGTGACCAGAGAGTTTGGTGTTGGAAGTACATTAACAGGGTGATAACTGATAGCTCAAGATGCTACTACAACTCTATCTAGAAAAATGGGATACATGGGAGTGATAGAAACTTATTTCAGGTGATGTTACTTACCCCTTGAAATCAGTTATATAAATACATTTTAAAAAAAACAAACTCACTGCTGTCAAGTTGGTTCTGACTCATAGTGACCCTTCCTTGGGTTTCTGACATGATAGATTGTCCAGTCTTTCTTCTGAGGACTGGGTAGTGGGTTTGAACCACTAGCCTTCTGGTTAGCAGTTGAATACTTTAGGCACTATGTCACCAGAGCTCCTAATATGAGGGGTTGCAAACTCAGGTAGAGCAGGCTGGGTGTAAGATAGTAGGGAGAGATGTAATTATGGTGAATAGAAGGGCACATGCATAATTAAATTTACTATATGGAATGCCCAGTGTAGTCAGATCTTCTGATTTTTTAAGAGAGGTGTAAATTTGGCCTTTATGTAAAAAATTTAATCATAAAATGTTGTCAATTAATTTTAAGAGTTTAAAAGCACTGTATGACACATCATTACATCAACCCAACAACACATGTACATTCCACAGTCTCTGAAACCCAACATGTCAGAAATGGAACTTATTACTCTGTATTCCTTATTTCAAGACAACTTCCCACTCTATGTCCCTATTCTCAATGTGTTTGTTCAGGTTCTCACAATTTCTTTCCTGAGCTGATTCATGTCTCTTTCTTTAGTCTCACTTCTTTTCTTTCTTTCTTTTTTTTTCAAATTGTGATTTGGGTGAAAGTTTACAGAGCAAATTGATTTTACATTCAACAATCCATACACATTTGGTTTTGTGACATTTATTGCAGTCCCCACTCTGTAACAGTATTCTTCCCGCTTCCTCCCTGTGCCCACTCCTTCCCTTCTTTCTTCCTTCCTATCCCCTCACACCTTCCTACCTCTGTCCCTGGGCAAATGTTGTCCTTTTGATCTCATATGCTTGATTGTTCTAATGACTGCATACCCTCCTGATAACACTGTTCACATTATAGGCCTGTCTATCATTTGGCTGACAGTTGAGCCGTGGTCGTTAGTTTAGTCCCTAACTTGGAGGGTGTCTAAAGGCCATAGTCTTGGGGATTCCACCAGTTTTCATCTGACCAGTAAGCCTGGTGTTTTTTATGATTTTGAGTTTTGTTCCACATTTCCCTCCACTCTACCTGGGACCTCTTGTTGTAATCCCTTTCAGAGCAGTCAACAGTGGTAGCTGGGCACCATCAAAGTCTTCTGGTCTCAGGGTCTTGGAGGCCGGGGTTGATGTGCTCCATTAGTCCTTTGGACTAATTATTTCCTACGTCTTTGATTTTCTTCACTCTTCTTTGCTCTGGACAGGGAAAGATCAATAGTTGCAGTATCTAAGCTCACAAGCTTTTAAGACTCCAGTCAATACTCACCAAAGTAGGATGTAGAATATTGTCTCTGTGGACTGTGTTGTGCCAATTGACATTATTGTTGCCTGAATCTCACCCAATTCTAATACTCTAGGGACCTAAAGTAAGAATTGAAGTAAATCATTGCCCTGCCTAAAAAATCCCATCTTGCCCCACTATCTTCAGGATACTGAGCTGCCTGCAGTTCCACTGAGGGTTATGCTATTTCATTTTTCTCTACCTTTGCTTATATTAATAGGAGCTCTGGTAGCATAGTGCCTAAGGCACTTGACTGCTAACCAGAAGGCTGGCGGTTCAAACCCACCAGCCACTCCTCAGAAGGAAGGT
>NW_006922249.1:246134-248232 GCF_000298275.1 Orycteropus afer afer | reverse complement strand
TTGAGTTGTGGTGCTGGCGAAGAATGCTGAAAGTACCATGGACTGCTAAAAGAACTAACAGATCTGTCCTGGAGGAAGTGTAGCCAGAATGCTCCTTGGAAGCAAGAATGGCCAGACTTCATTTCACCTATTTTGGTCGTGTTGTAAGAAGGGCCTATTCCCTGGAGAAGGATGTCATGCTTGGTAGGGTGGAGGGTCAATGAAAAAGGGGGAGGCCTTCAACGAGATGGATTGGCACGGTGGCTGCAATGATGGGCTCAAGTATAGCAGGGATTGTGGGGCTGGCGTGGGATCGGGCAATGTTTTGTTCTGCTGTGCATGGGGTCGCTATGAGTCGAAAACGACTCGACGGCACTTAACAACAACAACAACAACAACATCAGTCGGAATCTCGATGGCAGTGTGGTTGGCTTTGGTATGTGTTCTTTTGCCTGGTTTGTGTATAAACTCAGTTTTTACAAAGCTTTATTTATCTATTTAAAAAATTTATTCCATTAGTCTTTGTTTGGCAAAATGATAATGAGTGCTGTTTTATTTAATTATCATTTGTGAGCCATGTCAACTGGAGTGGGACTTGACAGCACACAACATGCTCATTACAATCCCCATTAAATGATTTTGCTTTTTGTTTCCTTGTCTGTCTCTCCCACCTGACTGAGATTCATGAGGGCAGGAAACATATCTTGTTTACTATTGAATCCACAATATCCACCTTTTGAGATCTAAATCAACTTGGTCTCCTTTGCCTCCCTCATATGTAAGTCCAAAGCCCACCTCCAAAATCTAGGCAATGTTTGAAAGCTTATGATTTCGTGGCACCTCTGGCTCTCATTTCTGTATAGTACTTGTTTTCTGCTTTGTGTCTGGCAGCTGTTTCAGAAAATTCTATCTTACCAAAAGTAGGGCACAGTTGTTTTTTCTCTTGATCCAGGCCCTATCAGAGCAATTAAGAATTCAAGGCTAAGGGTCTAGTACAAGTTTTAGTGAAAATTTAGGGTCATGGAGAAAATTCTCCTCATTCCCTAGCCAGCAATCAAATGGAATTTCTCTCTTTAGCCATTACATTCTTAGTTTTTATTTTTTAAGAATCTTTATGACTCAGGGGATTTCACTCACTACTTCACTCAATTTGATGGTGCCTACACCCCTACTGAAAGAGCTCTCTCTGGTGATGCAGTGGTTAAAGCATTCAGCTACTAACCAAAAAGTCAGGGTTTGAACCCACCAGCTGCTGTGTGGGAGAAAGATGAGACAGTCTCATCAGAAAGATTTACAGCCTTGGAAACCCTATGGGGGCATTTCTACCCTGTCCTATAGGCTCTATATTGATTTGGAATTGACTTCACAGCAGTGCATTTGGTTTTGGTTTTGGTCTATCCCTATTGAAGGAGCCTATACCCCTACCAAAGGTGGTGCAGTGGTTAAGTGCTTGGCTGCTAGCTATATATTCAATACCTACCAGTCACTCCACAGGAGACAAACATGAGTCTGCTTCTATAAAGATTATAACCTTGGAAACGGTATAGGTCTTTTGTCCTATAGGGTCAGAATCAACTCATCAGCCATGGTTTTGGTTTTTGGTTTCATACCTCTACTTGAGTCCCTAGGTGGCCAAGACAGTTAAGCACATGGCTAGTAGCTGAAAAAGATTGGCAGCTCGAACCTACCCAGAGGTGATCTTTCTCCACAGATTTTTCACAGTCTTGAAAATCCTATAGAATAGTTCCACTCTACAGGTACTGGTTGCCATGGGTCAGAATTGACATACTTCTATCATTAGGCTTTTTCCTTTCTTCTTATTCCTCCTTACCTAGCTCCAGGCTGATATTTGCATATTGAAAGTCTAAGTGCTCAGCAGAATGAAAAAGCTTTCAGATTGTGGTATAGTAAATTACTTTGTTTGGCTTTTCTATCCATAAGTCTTTGTAAACTCCAAGGCGGGATTTGCTATGAGCAATCGAGATGCTCCTGATTGCTGAATGTGTCCACCTGGAGTATTTCTGTTGGGAGTGGCACAAAACAATGTTCTGGGAGGTGCCCACTCTCTCTCAGGTGCTTAGAGTTCTGATGCTGTAATTGGCTAGTTTGACTACCCTGC
>NW_006922249.1:241963-246034 GCF_000298275.1 Orycteropus afer afer | reverse complement strand
AACCAGAAGGCTGGCGGTTCAAACCCACCAGCCACTCCTCAGAAGGAAGGTTGGGCAATCTACTTCCATAGTGATACCGCCTTGGAAACCCAAGGGGGGGGGGTCACTATGAGTCGGGTTTGACTTGACAACAGTGAGTTTGGTTTGGTTCAGTTTTGCTTACATTGCTCCTTTTACATAGAATGTCTCTTCCTTTCTGTATCAGGATGTAGTCAGTTGTAAGTAACTCAAAACCTACCTCAAACTGGCTAACTAATACAAGGGATTTATTGATTTATATAAATGGTAGGACAGGCTTCAGGCCAAATCACTAAAAACCCAGATTCCCTTTTTCTGTTTTTTAGTCTATCATCTTCATCCTAAAGCTGGCTCCCTGATGTGTTACAAGATGGCTGCTGACAACCTCTAGGTTACCTGATTTTTTTGTCCATATTGACGGGGACATGGGGTATGAATAGGTGAGGTGGTTCCAGAAAGTCTCTCAGACGATCAAGACAATCTCTTTCTAGAATCCCCCAGTACACGTTACCTTCAACCTCATGGGCTGAAATTTGGTTAAATAGCTTTGGTCACAAGATATGATGATTACACAGTTTGGATCAGGTCTGAGCTACCTGACTCACCCTCAGAGTTATGCATAAGGCTGGATTCTCTGAAAGTACACAGGCTTTCCAGGGTGGATGTGGATATTCATTCTGAAATTGGGTTGGCTTTAAGAGAAAAGGAATGGATGTTGGGCATGCAATTAAAATGTCTGCAGTACTTTCTTTCCTTCATTTACTCAAAAAATGTTTACAAGTATTTACTGAGCACCTACCATGTGCCAGACACTCTTCTAGGCAGTAAGGATTCAACTGTGAACAAAAGAGTTGAAGCATTTTCTTCTACTTAGACAGAAATTAAACAAGTCGACTAATTCCTAAACAAGATAATTTGAGATAGTGACTAAGTGCTATGAAGACAATAATATAAGAATATATGACAAAGAAAAAGAGAGTTCCTTTAGATGGGTATACAGAGAAGGGCTTTCTGAAGACCTGGGAGCTAAAAGATGAGAAGGAGCCAAGTATATGAAGATCTAGAGGTGAGTGTTCCAGTCAGAGGGAACAGAAAGTATGATGGCTCTGAGGCAAGAGTGAACTTGAAATGTGTGAAGAACACAGAAAAGGCCAGTAGAGAATATAGTGACAGATGAGCAACATAGAGTAGGAAGGGGCTGGAGTATGCAGACCTTGTTGGCCATGCTAAGAGATTTGAGTTTTTCAAATAGTAATGGGAAGTCATTGGAAAGTTTAAAGCATGGAAGTAACAAGATCTAATTTAAAATTTAAAAAGATCATTCTGACAACTATGTAGAGGATAGAGTTTTAGATGGGTAAATATGTAGTCAAGAGTCCCTGGGTGGTGAAAACGGTTAAGCACTCGACTACTAACTGAAAGGTAGCTTATACCCACCCAGAGGTGCCTCAGAAGAAAGGTTTGGTGATCTCTTCCTAAAAGGTCAAAGCCTTGAAAACCCTATGGAGCAGTTCTGCTCTGTAACACATGGTGTCGCCAGGAGTTGTAATCAGCTTGGGAACTGATAGGTAGGTAGGTTGGTGTCATTAATTGAATTGTGTCCCTGCAAAGTTTGTGTCAACTTGGCTGGACCATGATTCTCAGTGGTTTAGAAGTTATGTAATGATGTAATGTTGCAGATATGTAATGATATGCCATGATGTGATCTGATGTGATAAACCAATCAGGTGTAAAAAGATTTAAGATTCAGGGTGGGTTGCTATACCCTTAGTCCCATCACAGCCCTGATCTGATGTAAGGGGAGCTTCTTTGGAGTGTACCCTGCAACACATTTTATCTTATAAGAGACAAATGGAGGGAGAAGGGAGCAGAGAAGGGGGACATACTACCACCACGAAAGAGGAGCCAGGAGCCAGGAGCAGAACACATCCTTTGGACCCAGGGTCCCTTAGGACCCAGGGTTGTCTTAGGAACAAGGCACAGAGAGGAAAAGTCTTCTTCTAGATATGGCACTCTGAATTTGGACTTCTAGCCCCCTAAACTGTAAAAGAATAAATTTCTATTTTTTAAAGCCACCCATGGGTGGTATTTCTGCTGTAGCAACACTAGAGAACTAAGGCAGTAGGTGCGAACATAATCAGAAGATCATTTAGGAAGGTGTTGCCACAGTCCAGGCAATAGCAGATACATCTTGATTAGGGTGGTGGTAACATTGGGGATGGAGAGATGTGGATTTTAGAGAGAGAGCCAATGGGATTTGCTGATCAGGTTTGGATGTCTGCGTGGGGGCTGAGGGTGGAGAAGGAGCAATGTGAGGGAAAGAAAGGAATCAAGGATAATTCCTAGGTTTGTAGGCTGATCAAATGTGTGAGCATCTCATAGTTTCAAGACTGCACTAGGAGATCACCTCCTCTCTGAGTATCTTAATCACACTTGACAGACTTGACCATGCCCAACTTTGTTTCCCTCTATGCAATATAAGTTGAAATAGACTTAATGGCATACACCAACACCAACATGTTCTTTATAAGAAGCCCTGGTGGCACAGTGGTTAAGCTCTCAGCTGTTAATTTTAAAGACTGGCGGTTCAAACCCAACAGCTGCTCCATGGGGGAAGACCTGGAGATCTGCTCTCGTAAACATTTCAGCCTAGGAAACTCTGTGGCACAATTCTACTCTGTCGTATAGGATCACTATGAGGAGGACTTGACCGCACACAACAACAACATGTCCATTACAATCCCCATTAAATGATTTTTCTTTTTGTTTACTTGTCTGTCTCCCCCACCTGACTGATATTTATGAGGGCAGGAAACATATCTTGTTTGCTATTGAATTCACAATGCCTGGCACACTGCTTGGTGCAGAGAGGGTGCTCTGTTGGTGTTTGTTGAATGAATAAATGAATTCCAATCACTAGAATTGATACATAAGTTCAGAGTGGGACTTGCAATATTCGGTAGACCTGTTGCCAAGTTACTTAGATCGACCAGCTGTAAAACCAGGAATTATTTTTTGCCTAGTACTGGAGAAGCACAAGTAAAAGTCTGCCCAGAAGGCAAATTAGAGGAAGGGTTCAGGGTGAGGGAATATGACAGATAGACCTCAGGGAGGCACACATTTTGACTGAGTTAAAATGTTTTAATATTTGGAGTAGCAACTTATGGAAATTGTAAAAGGAAAATTTTTCACTTACAATAGCACCTAAGAACTATAAAAAAAGAATGTTGTTGTATTTTGTCATAACTGGTTCTGATTGGTTAAGGCTAATAAATGATAATCAACTTTGCGTAATCCTGAAAAGCCAGACCCTAACCAACCACATGTCATGACCACTTTGGTTATGTTGTAAGAAGGGACCATTCCCTGGAGAAGGATATCATGCTTACTAAAGTGGAGGGTCAACGAGAAAAGAGAAGGCCCTTAACAAGATGGACTGACACAGTGGCTGCAACGATGGGCTCAGGTATAGCAAGGATCGTGGGGCTGGCACAGGACCAGGCAGTGTTTCGTTCTGCTGTACATAGGGTCATATGAGTTGGAGATGACTCGACAGCACTTAACAACAACAACAACAACAACCAACCACATACAGACTTATATATTCATTCCATCCATCCTATAGAGTGATTGTTTTTAATCCTTAGTTAGCATATCATCATAGAAGCCCTTCCTAACCCTGAAAAAAAAAAAAAAAAACCATGGTTTTCCTCCTCAGTGAATTACTCTGAATTTCTTCACTAATATGTGTTCTTCATGTACCTTGATGGTGTAGTGGTTAAAGCATTTGGCTGCTAACCAAAAGATGGTGGTTTGAACCTACCAGCACATTTGTGGGAGAAAGATGAGGCAGTCTGCTTCCATATAGATTTACAGCCTTGGGAACCCTATGGGGCAGTTCTACTCTGTCTTAAAGGGTCACCATCAGTCGGAAAAAGCCAGGAACCCGGACAGAAGAGCAGTCAGCCCCAGGGTTACAGGTGAGGAGAGACAACTCAGGGACACCTGAAGTAGCAAGCGGGAAGAGCAGGAGAAAGGGGATTAAAAGCCAGG
>NW_006922249.1:224881-236358 GCF_000298275.1 Orycteropus afer afer | reverse complement strand
CTAGTGCTTCCCTAATAAACCTCATAATCTGTGAGTTCTGTGTGGCCACTGCAGCGGATGATCGAACCCAAGAGAGAGGTAGTGGGTGCTTTGGGAGGAACGGTTGGAGAAAGGGCTGGAGGGAGGCAGCATGTCTGGCCTGGCAGGAATAGGCCTTGGGTTACTGCTGGTAATCCTGTCTTCCTCTTGCGGGGTTCTAGGAGTTCAGAATATGAGGCCTCCTTGCCATTTTTGCACAGATAATAGAACAAACTTCTTTCTTTTTTAATGTGTTAAAATATACACAACATTTTAACCATTTTCAAGTACAATCCAGTGGCATTAATCATGCTTATAATGCTATGCCACTATCACCACTGTTTCCAAAATTTTCATCACCCCCAGGAAAAAAATGTATACTTATTAAGCAATAACTCCCCATTCTTCTCTCTTCCAAGCCAAGGCCATGGTAACCACTACTTCCTGCCTCCATGCATTTGTCTTTTCTAGATATTTTATTTAAATAGGATCATACAATATTTGTCCTTTTTTTGTCTAGTTTATTTCACTTAGTATAATATTTTCAAGGTTCATCCATATTGTGGCATAATCAGAACTTCATTTCTTTTTATGGCTCCGCAATATTTCATTGTAAGTATATACCACGTTTTGTTCATCCATTCATCTGTTGATGGAAGCTTGGGTTGTTTCCATCTTTTGGCTATTATGAATAATGCTGAAATTAACATTGGTGTACAAGTATTTATTTGTTTGAGTTCTGCTTTCGAGTCTTTTGGGTATATAACGAGGAGTGGAAATGCTGGGTCATATGGTAATTCTATGTTTAACTTTTTGAGGAACCACCAAACTGTTTTCCATTGCTGTACCATTTCACAATCCTAGGATATCTTTTTAGGGCAGTTGTAAATAGTGTTAAATATAAGCAAAACTCCCAGAAATTTAAACATAAGGTTTATTCTGAGCAGTTATTCTATATGCATACAAGGAGACCATTTTGGTTCCATAGAAAGCAAAGGATTTGAAGAAGATAGGTACAATTGGGCTTAATAAAAAGAGAAACGGAGCAAGAAATAAAGATGATCAACTATTGGCTAATATTAACGTGATTGATTTAACTCAGTCCTCCTTTAATTGAGATCAATTTCTATCAGTTCACAAAAAGGTTTCTGCCCCTCCATCCAGCCATCATCTTTTGAAATTCAAATTTAGTAAGCCTGGCCACAAACCAGAAAGAAGGGATTTGCAACTCCTGGTGAAAGAAAAGCTGCTGAAGGATTAATTTTGGTCAGGGATTTTTTTTCAAAGTGAATATTTGATTTTGTGCCTAAGAAAAACCCCAAACATCATAGCAAAATAACAATTGCTGTCTTTGACAATACCGACTATTTACTGCCCTCAACTTGATTTCAATGTACAGTGACCCTGTACGACAGAGTGGAACTGCCTAGAGTTTCCAAGGCTGTAAACCTTTAGGGAAGTCCACATCATTCTCCCACACAGTGGCTGGTGGGTTTAAACTGCTGACCTTTTGATTGGCAGCTGATTACTTAAACACTGCACTGCCAGGGCTCCTGTTCTTTGACAATAGCAAAAGTGTTTCCTCCTCTGTTTACCCGTAGCCTTTGAGTCTTCCAAATCATGGCAACCTGATGTATTACAGAGTAGAACTGCTCCATAGTTTCTTGGCTGTAATTTTTTTTTCTTTTTTTTTCAATTGTGATTTGGGTGAAAGTTTACAGAGCAAATTCACTTTCCATACAGCAGTTCACGTACAATTTGTCTCATGACATTGACTACAATTTACCCCTATGCAACAGTTCCTCTTCCACTTCCTCCTGATAGTTACTTCTTCCCTGTGTCCATCCCTCCATGCACTCCTGCCCCCTGAGCTGTCTCCCTATGCATAAGCAGGCCTTCTTTTTCCCATGATTGTTCTCTCCAAGGAGTGTATCTACCTCAGATAAATGTTCAGCTCATATGCCTGTCTTTTGTTTGTCTGGAAGCCACAGGTGTGGGTTCAATTCCAGACCTGAAGGGCAGCCAAGGGCCATAGTCTCAGGGGTTCCACCAGGCTCTATCAGACCACCAAAACTGGTCCCCCTCCCCTCCTTTTTTTCCCAAATGATTTTGAATTTTGTTCCACATTGTTCTCGCACTCTATCCAGGCTCTCCTACATAGATCCCCCTCCAAGTGGTTGACAGTGGTAGCTGGGCACTGTCTGGTTCTTCTGGTCTCATAGTCGTATAGGCTGCGGACTGCATGGTGTACCAGTCTCTAGGACTAATTGTTTCCATGAATCTTTGGTTTTCTTCATTTTTCTTTGCTCTGGATGAGGAGAGACCCATTGTTACATCTAGATGGCTGCTTGAAAGCTTTTAAGATCCCGGTTGCTACTCACCAAAGTAGGAGGTGGAACAATGTTTTGTGGGCTATGTTACGTCAATTGAGCTTGATGTCCCCTGTGACTATGGTCCTGAGCCCACAGGTTCAACTACTCACCTTGGTTGTAATCTTTACAGAAGCAGATCACCAGGTCTTTCTCCAGTGGCACTGCAGAATGGGTTTGAACTGTCAACTTTTATGTTAATAGCCAAATTGCACACAAAGAGATCTTCCTCCCCTGTTACATATCTCAGTTCCAAGGAACATATAGTTAAGGGTAAATGAGGCAAAGAGGTTTGGACCAATGGTGCCTCCAGTGGGGACTTTGATAAAGACGAAAATTCTGACTGTTAAGGGCTGGGGCGGGCTTGGTTCTATTTATATGATTGCCCTTCTCCAAAACATTCAATGGTTTTCAACTGTCTTTCAAATTAAATATAAAATCTGTAGGTAGCATGTCTTAAGGCTTTTCTCAATATTCAATAACATTAACTTCTTAAATATTTGTTCATTTATGAGTATTGTGCTAGATATAAAAGGATATAAAGATAAAATAGACTCACTTCAATGCCAGTATATAGTCTAGTACTCTTAAAACTTGGTATGAGTGAAATGTACCTTGGTCCCCTAGGTGCAAGGTTAAGGAGCTCTGGTGCTGTACTTGTTAAGACATTTGGCTGTTAACCAAAATGTCAGTGATTTGACCCTATCAGCCACTCCTTGGAAGAAAGATGAGGCAGTCTGTTTCCACAAAGATTTACAGCCTTGGAAACCCAATGGGTGTGCTATCAGTCAGAATCGACTCAGTGGCAGTGAGTTTGTTTTGTGAGGTACAAGTTTATGACTCAGTAGGGGATGACTTCTGTCTTTAGGAAACCATAAACTTTCTCTAGAAAAGAATCAAATCTTATTAGTACTTTTAAAAAATGAAGACTCCCCAAATCTTACTGTGTCACTTATTTTTTGAAAAAACCCAGATTTCCATATATTGACTTTGCACACAATGAAGATCATGTGGTCCAGAAGTATTCTCTAACAATAAGTTAATGTTGTTAGGTGCTGTCGAGTTGGCTCTGACTCATAATGACTCTATGTACAACAGAACGAAACACTGCCTGGTCCTGGGCCATCCTCACACTCCTTACTATACCCTGAGCCCATCGTTGCAGAAACTGGATGTATCAATCCATCTTCTTGAGGGCCTTCTCCTTTTTCGCTGTCTACTTTACCAAGCATGATATCCTTTTCCAGGGAATGGTCCCTTCTGACAGCATGACCAAAGTAGGTGAGAGGAAGTCTGGGCATTCTCACTTCTGGAGCATTCTGGATAGTAATAGTAATTCTGAGAGGCAGTGTCTTGCAGAGGAATGTGCATAGATTTTCATGGCAGATGGATATAATTTTTAGTTGTTTTTGCCACTTAAATGGAAGTTCATTATGAACTCACCTAGGTCAGTTAGGTTCTTTCTTTCTTTCTTTCTTTTTAAATGCTGTTCTGTTGTGCTTTAGGTGAAAGTTGGCACAGCAAATTAGGTTCACCTAGCACCAGCTGCACCTCAGGAGAAAGATGTGGCAGTCTGCTTCCATGAAGATGTATAGTCTTGCCCTAAAGAGTCTCTATGAGTCAGAATTAATTCCAGAGCAGTGGGTTTGGTTAATAATTTTAATACAAATCATACTGTGTGCCATTGGTTACAGTTTTTACAATATGTCAATTTTCTTATTATTTCCGTTCTGTTTATTCTATTTCTATTGATGTAGCTTCTGTTCCCCTACTTGCCCTCTTATCTTTGCTTTTAGGTAAATGTTGTCTATTTTGTCTCATAAGTTAATTGTTTAAGGGAGCACATTACTAATGGGTGATATTGTTTATTTTATAAGTGACTCTATTACTTGGCTGTAAGTTGATCTGCAGAAATAGTTTCAGATCAAGGTTCAAAGGGTATCTTAGGATGATAGTCTTGGCAGTTCCTTTAGTCTCTGTCGGTTCAGTAGGACTGGGTTTTTTTTTAGGAACTTTAGTTTTGCTCTACATTTTTCTTCCGTTCTATCCAGGACCTTCTATTTTGTCACTGATCAGAATGGTTGGTGGTAGGCAGGCATCATCAGGTAGAAGAGGCAGTGGTCAGTGGGACCTATTAGTCCTGTGGACTAGTTTCTTTTTTGAGCCTTTGATTTCCCTCATTCTCTTTTGCTCCATATGAGACCAATAGTTGTATCTTATATGGCCTCTAGCAAGCTTTTCAGGCCCCTGATGCTACACAAGAAACTAGGATGTAGAGTACTATCTTCATGAACTATGTTATGCCAGTGGACTAAGTTGTCCCCTGAGGCTGTGGTCCCAAGCCTTTTAACCCAGTGAATCAATCCCATGAGGTTTTTTTTTTTTTTTTTTTTTTCCAAATATTTTATTATGTTTTAGATGAAAGTTAAGACAGCAAATTAGGTTTCTTTTTAACAAATTTTTGTACAAGTTTTCTTTACCACTGGATACAATTTCTACAATGTATCAGCATTCTCATTATTTCCATTCTGTTTGCTCTGTTTCCTAGGATCTAACTTCCCTTGCCCTCCTTGTCTTCTCACCTTTGCTTTTGGGTAAATGTTGATCATTTGGTCTCATGTGGTTCTTTTTGATAAATATAGACAGCCTCCAATTATTACACAAATGGGCATTTCACATAACAGGATATTTAAATATGCAACAAGCACATGAAAAACTGTTTCAATATCACCAGGCATTCTGGTTACCTAGTGCTGCTCTGACAAGAATATACCACAAATGGGATGGCTGTAACAAACAGGAGTTTATTTTCTTACAGTTTGGGAGGCTAGAAGTCTGAGTTCAAAGTGCCAGGTTCTAGGGGCTGTGTGAAAGCCCCTTGACCTTGGGCTTCAGCTCTGCCTCCTGCTCCCAGCCTATTGAAGTTAGAGGCATCTGTTCACTCAGGCAGCTACTGGCTGCTGAGGCTAACAAACCCAAGGTCGACAAATAAAAAGGCACAGTCCCGATGTTACCAAACCACACAGCAGGCCGTTGACTCAAGTCCATTGACAGTTCCAAGGTTGGCAGAGCATGGCAGGCTGCTGAACAATAACATGGCTACACGCAGTGTTCAAGTGTGCCATAAGCTAGAGAATGTTTCACAAGGCTTCTGCTTATATACAGGAAAGAGACCACATCCCTGAGGCAGCTACTCAGCTGTTCACAGTAGATTCCACCATGGAGTTGATTACCAGCCTCATCGTGGGGAATACTACATCCATCTGCCCAGCCACTCAACCAGGCCTAGCCAAGTTGATACACAAACTTAACTACCACACCAGGTAAATGCAAATTAAAACAAAAATGAGATATTGCTATATCCCCACTGTTGTTATTGTTGTTGTTATGTACTGTCAAGTCTGACCTGACTCGTAGTGACTCCTCCTTGTGTTTTCAAGGCAGTATCACTACGGAAGTAGATTGCCCAACCTTCCTTCTGAGGAGTGGCTGGTGGATTTGAACCGCCAACTTTGTGGTTAGCAGTCAAATGCCTTAGGCACTATGCTACCAGACATCCCCACCTGAATGGTTAAAATGAAAAAGACTGACACAGCTTTCACTGTACAGAAAAGAAATGGTTGCTTATGTTCACCAAAAGATATTTGTTGCAGTTTTATTTGTAATACACTAAAACCTTTGAAAGTGGGAGCCTGTGTAAGCTGGAAACCTGTCGGAGAAAGAAAATTAAAATATTTTCCACTGAAATGAGCACTACAAAAATGGTAAGGCTGCACCCTGTCAAAGGCAAAAATCTTGCAAGACAGGAAAAACCAAGGCAGTCCAGTTGAGTTCTAGCTCTCCCAGTTATCAGTGTAGTTCCAAACTGGAAACAACCCAAATGTTCATCAGCAGGTGAATGGAAGAATAAATTGTGGTATCCTCAACAACAACAACAACAACATACAATGTATTACATAGCCATAAAAAAAATAAACTACTGCTATTTGCAGCAACTTAGATGAATCAAATCATTAAGTGAATGGAGATACAAAATAGTACATATTATGTGATTTCATTTATATGAAGTTCAAGAACAAACAAGTAAACCTAATCTTTGATGGTAAAAGTCAGAATGATGAGTTTTTTTTTGGGGGGGAATACTAATTGAAGGGCATGAAGAAGCCTTTTCGGGTGCTGGAAATGTTCTACATTTTGTTTAGTTAGTAGCTACAAAAATGTAAGCATTTTAAAATATTTCAAGCTATAAATTGAAATTTGTGTTGTCTATAGTATGTAAGTTAGAACAATAAAACGTATTTTAAAAAATTCTACATTACTCATCAATACTTTCTGAATTGGATTTGCCTCTGTTTTTGATTAGATACTTTTGAGACTAAACAGATGTGGCTTAATGAGGCACAGTCATAATAAATAACTATAATACAATTACCTTTTCTGTCTTATCTCCAGCACTTCCCTATATATACTTTACATTTTTGCCAAATTGGATTACTCATTCTTCCTTGAGCATCCTGTCTTTCCTCAGTTATTTGTCTTTGCTCATGTTCTAGGTATATTAATTTTTCATAAGTTCACTCACGTTTTAAGTGAACCAAAGTGTTGTTTTGAAAGGGATCAACTTTTATTAGGCCTCTTACAAAATGAAGAATCCCCCAAATCTTACTATGTTATTTATGTTTTGAAAAAAATCTAGATATTCATATATTAACCTTGCACAAATGAAGATCTGGAACGATTCATTTTAGTATTATTTAATAGCAATAATAAAACCATCTAAAACAATAATTCTGAGAGGTAGCATAGTGTGGTATATGTAGAGCAATGAACATAGACTTTGATGTCAGATGAACATGATTTTGAATTGTTCGTGACACTTATCAGATGTGAGTGTGAACTCACCAGGGTTGATTAGGATCTTTTTGATAAAAAGCGATTAGGTTCTTTTTGATTAATTATTGGTATTGATGATTCTATGTTTCCTCTGTATAATTTTTCTATTAGTTTCAGTCAAACACACACACACACACACACACACATATACATGGGCATTTACTAACAAGTGAGACCAAAACAGTCATTTTATCAGTTCTTTGTCCTTTAAGGTGTTCCAACAGTACCTTGTGTAAAATGTGTACATGAGGCAAATGTAGCAACATTCAGAATCCAGCTCATCAGCTAATCAAAGCCAAGCGTGTAAAAATCTTTGCCCAGTGCACCATTCCTAGGAGTGCTAGCTGGATTTCTATACCCTGTTCATGCATAAAAAAGCTCTGTGATGGTTAAAGTATTTGACAGCTAACCAAAATATCAGTGGTTTGAACTCACCAGCCACTCCATGGAAGAAAGATGAAGCAGTCTGTTTCTATAGATTTACAGCTTTGGAAACCCAATGGGGGTTGCTGTAATTGAGCATTGACTCAACGGCAGTGAGTTTAGTTTTTTGATTTAATTCGTGGAGAGGTGGAAATGACTGATGATAGATCTTGAGCCAATAGTTTCACTGCTGAAAATCCATTTATAACCCCATTTACTGATAAGGCAAACCTCTGTGGTTTATCAGAGATAAATATAAGAAAAGCTCTTGTATTGTCACCTTCAAAGCATATCCTTTTGCTTAAATATTTGCTTACCACCCTTGGAGTGTATATGCCTAAATGGGCCAACCAATTGTTCCTTAGGCATAGGTGGAAACTAACAGACATCCACACAAATATTTAAGCTTGTTTACGCTGAAGCATTTTAAAATAAATTACAGGCAACATAACAGTTTGGGTAAGTCATCTTTTCTCTCAGAGCTTGAGACTCTACCATGGGTGTCATATCTTTTATATTATCATCTCCACCATCCCAAACATCTGATGAGCTCTTATACTGTGCATGAGTCTAAAACAGGTGCTACATATTTTATTGTTGTTGTTGTTGTTAGGTGCCCTCGAATTAGCTCTGACTCATAGTGAACCTGTGTACAACAGAATGAAACACTGCTCGGTTCTGCACCATCCTTACAGTCCTTGCTTGAGCCCATTGTTGCAGTCACTGTGTCAATGCATCTTGTTGAGTGTCTTCCCCCTTTTGGCTAATCCTTTATCTGATAAAGTATAATGACTTTCTTCAGAGACTGGTCCCTCCAGGTAAAATGACCAAAGTATGAGAGGTGAAGTTTGGTCATTCTCCTTTCCAAGGAGCATTCTGGCTATACTTCTTCCAAGACACATTGGTTCATTCTTCTGGCAGTCCATGGTATATTCAATATTCTTTGCCAACGCCACAATTCAAATGCATCAATTCTTCTTCAGTCTTCCATATTCGTTGTCCAGCTTTCACATATCAGGTGATTGAAAATACCATGACTTGAGTCAGGTGCACCTTAATCTTCAAAGTGACATCTTTGCTCCTTAACACTTTACAGAGAAGTTCAGCAGCTGATTTTCTCAGTTGTGATATGTTATTTGATTTCTGGACTTCTGCTTCCATGGATGTTGCTTGTGAATCCAAGTAAAATGCAATCCTTGACAATTTCAAACTTTTCTCCATTTATCATGATGTTGCTGACTGGTTCACTTGTGAGGATTTTTCTTTTCTTTATGTTGAGATGTAGTCCATACTGAAGGCTGTAGTTTTTGATCTCCATCAGCAAGTACTTCAAGTCTTCTTCATTTTCAGCAAGCAAGGTTGTCATCTGCATATCTCAGGTTATTAACGAGTCTTCTTCCAATCCAGATGTCATGTTCTTCATAAAATACAGCTTCTTGGGTTATTTACTCAACATATAGATTGAATAAGTCTGGTGAAAGGATAGAACCCTGACATATACCTTTCCATATTTTAAACCAGGCAGTCTCCCCTTGTTCTGTCCAAATGTCTTCTTCTTGGTTTATGTAGAGGTTCCTCATGAGCACAATCAAGTGTACTGGAATTCCCATTCTTCATAATATTATGCATAATTTGTTATGATCCATACAGTCAAATGTCTTTGCATAGTTAATAAAACACAGGTAAACATCTTTCTGTTATTCTTTGCTTTCAGCCAAGATCCGTCTGACTTTAGCCATGACAGC
This sequence comes from Orycteropus afer afer, assembly GCF_000298275.1. Lineage (NCBI taxonomy): Eukaryota > Metazoa > Chordata > Mammalia > Tubulidentata > Orycteropodidae > Orycteropus > Orycteropus afer. Next base: position 226,910 of record NW_006922249.1, on the reverse strand, counting down.
TCTCATTCTCTATCCTCTTCTGAATCTGGTTTGAATGTCTGGCAGTCCTGTTGATGTATTGCTGTGACCATTTTTGACTTATTTTCAGCAAAATTACTTGCATATTTTATTAATGATATTGTTCGATAATTTCCACATTCTGTTGGATCAGCTTTCTTTGGGATGGTCACAAATACAAATCTCTTCCAGTTGATTGGCCAGGTAACTGTCTTCCAAATTTCTTGGCAAAAATGAGTGAGTGCTTCCGACATTGCATCCATTTGTTGAAATAATCTCAATTGGCTTCCTTCAATATCTAGAGCCTTTGCTTTTCATCAATTCCTTCAGTGCAACTTGGATTTCTTCCTTCAATACCAACAGTTCTTGATCATATGCTACCTCCTGAAATGGTGGAACATTGACCATTTCTTTTTGGTACAATGACTCTGTATATTCCTTCCATTTTCTTTGATGCTTCCTGTATTATTCAATATTTTGCCCATCAAAAAACAACCCCCCCCCCAAAAAAAAAGCCTCCAAAAACAAACCCACTGCCATTAAGTCAATTTCGACTCATATCAATCCCCATTGGATTTCCAAGGCTATAAATCTTTACAGAAGTAGATAGCCTCATCTTCCTCCCATGGAAGAGCAATGGGTTTGAACTGTCAACCTTCTGGTTAGCAGTCAAGTGCCTTACCCACTACTCCACCAGATCTCTTTGCCCATAGAATCCTTCAACATTGTAACTTGAAGCTTGAAATTTTTCTTCAGTTTTTTTCAGTTTGAGGAATACCGGGTGTGTTCTTCCTTTTTGATTTTCTAACTCAGGTCTTTGCACAATTCATTATAATACTTTATTCTGTCTTCTTAAGCTGTCCTTTGAAATATTTCCAGCTCTTCTACTTCATCATTTCTTCCCTTTGCTTTAGCTAATCTCTTCAAAAGCTCTTCAAGAGCAAGTCTCTTCTGACATCCATTTTGGTGTTTTCTTTCTTTCTTGTCTTTTTAATGACCTTTTACTGTCTTATTTGTTTATTTATTGTGATTTGGGTGAAAGTTTACAGAGCAAATTAGTTTTCCTTTTAACAGTTCATACACATTTTGTTTCATGACACTGATTGCAATTTCCACAGAGTAAGAGCTCTCTTCTTACTTCCTCCCTGTGGTTACCTTTTCCCTGGGTTATTCTTTCCTATGCATTCCTGCCTTCTGTGCTTTCTCCCTGTGGAAATGTTGCCCTTTTGCCTCTCATGGTTCTAAGAAGTGCATCTTCTTGATGTAGTTGTTCATTTTGTAGGCCTCTCTATTGTTTGGTTGAAAAGTAAGCCAGGGAGTGAGTTCCATTCCAAGCCCAAAGGGTGACTAGGGACCATAGTCTCGGGGGTTTCACCAGTATCTATCTGACCAGTAAGGCCTTTTTTTTTTTTTTTTTTTAATACTTTTGAGTTTCATTCTTTTTTTCCCAGTCTTTCCAAGGTTTCCAATTTTGATTCCTTTCAAAGTGATTGGCATTGGTAGCTGGACACCATCTAGTTCTTCTGGTCATGTAGGATGAGGTTCTCATGGTCCACTAGTCCTTTGGACTAGTTGTTTTCATGGATCTTTGATTTTATTCATGCTTCTTTTCTCTGGATGAGGAGAGACCAATTGTTGCATCTTAGGTAACTACTCACAAGCTTTTAAAACCTCAGTTGCTATTCATCAAAGTAGGATGTAGAACAATGTTTTTGTGCAGTAATGTTATGCCAGTTGAGCTTGATGGCCCCACAACCATGAACCCACAGGCCTAGCAACTCACTCCCTCAAGGTATTTGATTGTGCTTAAGAAGTTATAAGTTTGCCCCTGTAATACTATTGTAGATATGGATTTTTTATAGCACATATAAATACTGTGGTGTAGTAAATTACTTAGTGTGGCTTTTCTACCCATAAGTCTTTGTAAACTCCAAGGTGGGATTTTCTATGGGCAACTGAGGAGCTCCTGATTGCTGAAGTTGTCCACCTGGAGTATTTCTGTTGGGAGTGGCACAAAACAATGTTCTGGGAG
>NW_006922249.1:211043-224021 GCF_000298275.1 Orycteropus afer afer | reverse complement strand
CCAGCCACTCCTCGGAAGGAAGATGGGGCAATCTACTTCCGTAGTGATACTGCCTCGGAAACCCAAGGAGGGGTCACTATGAGTTGGGGCCGACTCTACAGCATATAACAACAACAACATTTGTATATTAGCGACATGTATCTGGCAGTAATGAATGCCAAAGTGTGAGGCGAGAGTATCGATGGCTATGATGGTTAAGGTAATGTGTCAGCTTGGCTGGGCCATGATTCTCAGTGGTTTGGCAGTTATGTAATGGTGTAATTTAGCAGTTATGTGATGATGTAATCTGGCAACTGTGTTGATGTACTCATCTTCCATTTTGTGATCTGATGTGCTCATCTTCTATTTGCATATAATGCCAATTTCTATGTAACCACTTGGTCTTTGGAGGTTACCCATGTCGATAAGTGTGGAGTGAATGTACAATATTTATGGATATGTACTATGTCTTATGTAACGTATAGAAAATAGATTGAAAGGCTATACATGAGTTGGGACAGGGAGTGGAGAAGGAAGGGTACTTCATATTTCTCTACAATGTTTTATTTCATTTTTTAAAAGAGATTGAAGCAATCATGGCATAAGATTTAATACAGTTAAGTGTCATTTAACATCTACAATACATTCTGTGAAATAGAAAGTTATGTGATTTGGATGTTGGGGAAATACCACATCATAATCTGGTCTTGCTTTTTCTTTAAGCATCTCAAACTAGCTTTGCACCTTAGCAGTGATCCTCAACGTGCTGAGAAGGATTCATGTTTGTGTTTGGTCCTCAATTAGGAATTTCTCCATATCTGGTATAGCTCCCTCTCACATTTTTTTTTAGCCTTGTAGCATTTAGTGGAGTCAGTGTTTTAACAGTTTGGGAACTTTTCGCAGCTTGGGGAATTTTAGTACAACATTGCTAAATTGTGAGAAATAGCCTTCACTGATTTTCTACCTTCGGTACTGAATAAACTTTTGTTTCACTCCCAAATTGATACTTTGTCTCTTGCTGCTGCCATCACTGGCACTGATTTTCCTGCATTTGGGAGCTATGATGCACTTCATGGTAATATTTTTGAAAGAAGATTAAACAGAGATACCAACACCACACTCAAGAGACACGCAATAGGCAAGACTGGATGTGGCTGCTTATGGGTCAAAGCATACACTGTTACATGGTAAACTTTTTAGATATAAAGCACAGAACAGTACATACATACTCTGTTAACATAGGCGTTTATTATGACTGTATTATGTATTACAGGTTATATATGTACTGTATCATTATATTCCTGGCAGTGCAATTGCTTTGTATGCAAGAGACAGGAGACACACATGTTGTGTGTGGGTTAGATTCCTGGCCAGTGCACCTCATATGCAGTGATCATCCATCCATCCATCATTGGAGGGATGTGTGTTGCTGTGATGCTAAATATGTACATTTCAGGGGAGCTCTGGACTGGGAACAGGGCCTGGCTATCTACTTCTAAAAATCAGCTAATTAAAAAAACTCTATGGGTCACAACAGTCAATCTACAATTGATCACGAGGACAGTGTCGTACCAACAATGTTTCATTCCAATCTGTGTGGGATTCCCATGAGTCAAGGATGGCTCAATGGCAGCCAACAAACAAAAACTAAAATTTAAAGTGCATTTTATTCCTAATAAATGATCTAAAGCTTTTGGGTGACATGTGGACCAGGTATCATTAACGGCCAAGGTTTTTTTTTCCCCAGGTTTTTGTAGGTAACTTTCCCATTGAGTCTTTCCATAGAGTGTGGCTGCCACTGGAGCATACGCATCCACTGCTGCTGACCCAGTGCAAATACTCAGTCAAGAGGGGAGGGTATGGAGATTAGAAGGTTCCCAAACATTTCACTCTATTTTTAGCTTTCTGTTTTATTTTTTTCTAATTGTTTTATTAGGGTAAATATATATATAACAAAACATTTGCCAATTCAACATTTTTTACACATACAATTCAGTGACATTGATTATGTCCATCATGGTTTGCAACGATCATCACTTTTCATTTCTAAACTCTCCACCACCATTAATAGAAGCCCAGTGTCCCCAAAACAATGACTATCCCTTTTCTGTTTCCTCTTGGTCTCTGTACATTTGCAATCTACTTTCATAGTGATACCGCCTCGGAAACTCAAGGAGGGGTTGCTATGAGTCAGGTCTGACTCAATGGCACATAACAACAGCAACAACAAAAAATATTTCATATAAAGTAGGATTATGCAATATTTGTCCTTTTGTGACTGGCTTATTTCACTCAGCATAATGTTTTCAAGGCTCATCCATGTTGTAAAGACTTTAGCGTTTATCTTCTCTTTCTGGTATAAAAATGTATTTCAGTATAGTGAAATAGGTACAGTTGTTGAGGGGAAGCTCTACTTTGAGGAGAATGCTTCTAATTAATATAGAAGGGGTAATAAAATTAATTAAAAAGTAATTATTTTGCAACCCCTAATGAAATTATTGATTCACTTTTTTTTTTTTTTAACAAATGAATGCATTGATTGACTGTTGATTAATGGAATTTAAAGGAGCTCTGGTAGCATAGTGCCTAAGGTACTTGACTGCTAACCAGAAGTCTGGTTGTTCAAACCCACCAGTCACTCCTTGGAACTACTTCCGTAGTGATACTGCCTCAGAAACCCAAGGAGGGGTCGCTATGAGTTGGGTCCAACTTGACGGCACATAACAACAACAACAGCAACAACAATGGAATTTAAAAGCATTAGTTGAATGGTTGATGGAAAACTTAATGTTCATATGCTGTTAGAGGAACACCACATAGATTCTTTCTGGTTACAAGTGGGAAATACCTCTGCCCATCATAGAGATCAAACTTCTGTTCACTAATCTCTTGATGACATATATATATAAAATGCACAACAGCAGTTCTGACACATGCTAACCAAAAACACTCACCTCACATCTTTAATTCAAAATAAATCCCAGACCTAAATGTAAAACAATAAAACTTCTAGAAGAAAATGCTAGACAAAATCTTCATAACTTTGGGGAAAGCTAAAAGTACTAACTATCAAAAACAATAAGAAGAAATTGGATTTTGTGAAAACCAAAACTTTAACCTCTCATATGACATTATTTTTTTTAAAAAAAAGACTGGGAGAAAATATTCACAGTATATATATCAGATAAAAGACAAAAGAATTGTTAACACTCAGTAACAAGAAAATAAACAACCCAATTTTTTTTAAATAGGCAAAAGTTTTGAAAACACTTTATAACAGAAGACATATGAATGGCCAATAAGCACATAAAAAGATGCTCAACATCAGATACCACTGCCCACCCCTAATGGTTGAAATTGAAAAGACCAGCAATCTCAAGTGTTAGGTTGTGAAGTAACTGGACCTGGTGGGAATGTAAAAAGGTACAACTACTTTGGAAAACGTTTTGGCAGTTTCTTAAAAAGTTAAACATACTAACCATATGAACAAGTAGTTCTACTCCTAAGTATTTACCTAAGAGAAATAATTTGCTCACACAAAGTTGTATGTATAAATACCCATAGCAGCTTTACTTATGATAGCTAAAGCCTAAAACAAGCTAAGAGTTCCTCAAAAGATGAATGGATAACAAATTGTAGTATATCATTAAAATGGAAAACTACCCCAGTATAAATGGAAATGAACTCCTGATACACACAATATCATGGATGATTCTCAAAAACATACTGAATAAAGGAGAACATTCTGTATTATTCCATTTATATATCTAAAAAAGGGAAAAACTATGGTAATCATAAATAGACCAGAGATTTCCTGGGCACAGGGATGGAAGATACTAAGTGAAAAGAGTACAAGGAAGCTTTTGGAGAGTGATAGTAATGATCTATACACCTATTCCTCACTTATCAACTATCTCATTATTCAACAGTTAGTATTTACAACGATAATAAAAAATCTACCATCTGAATATTTTGCATAGTAACAAATACCACAGTTTGGCTGTGATGAGTGAGATTATGTGTCATTTTTGCTGGGCCATGATTCTCAGTGGTTTGGCAGTTACTTAATGATGTAGTCATCCTCCATTTTGTAATCTGATGTGGTAATCCTTCATTTTCAAATAATGACCTGGTCTTTGGAACCTAATCATGTCAATAAGTGAGGAGTAGGTGTATCTTGATCGTGATGATGATTGCACAGATACTTTTATATTGACAGATACTTGTCAAAACTCATCAAAACATATGCATAAAATGGCTGTATTTTGTTGTATGTAAATTACTCCTAAATAAAGGTCATTAAAAAATATTAAAAAATTAACAAACTGAATCCAGCACTACAAAAACAAAACAAAAAAAAAAGCAAAACAGAAAAACTTACCCAAAATAACAAAACAAAAAACTCTCATGACCTATTATAGTTTATGAATGAAGATTGATTAAGCATTAGGTGGACAATTAGTATAATTTACCTCATTAACAAATTAAAGGAGATATATGATCATCTTTAGAAGAATCTTTTGATAAAAATTCTGCAACCATTTATGATTTTTTTTTTTAAATTAGCAATCTGGGACTAAAAGAGAATATCATTATCTTGATAAAAGGGATTGATAAAAAACCTGCAGTAAGGTTTTAGTTGGTATAAGCTATGTTATACCCACATAGGTGTTATCAGTTTATGGATAATGTAACTTGCTGTAAAATTCAAGATATGTCTGTTGAAACTGTTGGGCTGCAAAATGATATAATTTATAGATCCTGAATTTATAGATACAAAAAATTCAGTTATCAAGTTTTAAACATAGTCATTAAAGAAATGTACTCACTTTGGAAGTAAGACTACAAAGTACAAGGCACAGAGTTGAAACTTAATAAAGTTTTGTTTAATGAAAAAAGAAAGAATTGTACTCATTTTAAATGCATAGCAATATGTGATTGATATCAAATGAGTAATATCTTTAATTCATTAACAAGTATTTATTGAATGCAAATCTTGATGATTGTCCTGGGATTGTTACAACAATGAACAAGAGAGTTAAAAGACTACATATATTTTTTTATGAAATCATGTGATGTTCCAAGGATTTAATTTGCCATACAAGAGAGAGAAAATCATCTCCTTAATTATGTTTTATTCTCTACATTTTCTGTTTTTCATTCAAGAATTGTATTATTAAATTAGTTTTTCCCAATGCAGTCTCATGAAAAATTCAACAATATTAAGAGCTAAGAATTTTCACAGCAATAGTGGGAAATGTCTTCTTTCTGATTTAGAATATCAAATAAATTATTAATAAAGACCCATAAAAATATTTTCTCAGAAATACAATGTTGTTGTTGTTGTGTGCTGTCAAGTATGCCCCGACTCATACAATAGAAAGGGGAAAACAGAAATCTATTGATTTTACAACAAAATGAGGATAAAAGGGCAACATATAAGTCAGCCTCTCATACCAGAGCACAATTCAGAACAAATCAAAGGAAACTGCCAGCTTTGGTACGTTGCAAATGAACCAGTCTTGAATTATTGCATTGTTAGTCTTCTCCAGCATCTCTGTCTTCTCAGTAGTATGATCACTCGGTTCCAATCACTGTACATTTATCTTTCTTTCTGGCTGCTTCCTCTCAGTATTTGGTGAAACTGCTCTCTGTGAGGTCACTGACAGCACCCTAATTGGCCAGTGACCTCTTTTCAGCCTAACCTCTAGGCTGTTTCATAGTTGACACTCCTTCTAATACCTTTCTCTTCATTTAGCTTTTGTGATATTTGTATTCCCTTTGTCTCCTTCTTCTTCTAACACAACAATCCCTGTCAGTCTCCTCTCTCTCAGAAGGAATCTCAAGTACTCTATGGCTGTAGCCACCATTGGACAACAGTGGCACAAACTCCAAGCCAAACTGTCTTGATTCATTCAAATCCAGGCTCTGCCACAGACTAGACATGTGACTGCCTCAATTTACTCATCTGTAATGTGGAGATAATAATAACATAATACAGAGTATCATTGTGAGAATTAAGTAGTTGGTACAAGGAAAGCACTTACATGAGTGCTTGGCACACAGGAAATATTTGAGAAGTGTCAGCTGCTATAAGTCTCCACAAAAGAGGAGACTTCAGTGGAAATTGGATGCTCAACTTCACTAGAAATCAGATAAACACAAATGAGAGCCACAATGAGACACCATTTCTTCCCCATAAAACTAACACAAAGTATAAACTCTTAGTTTGAGCAGTGGGTACATGATCACGTTCATTATGTGATAATAAACCAAGCTGTACATGCCTGATTTGAACACTTTTTTTTCTGTGCATGTTATATTTCAATCCAAAATCTTAAAAAATAGAATAAAATAGCACAATACATACAAAAAGCCAATCCTTTCCCTCACCCTACTCCAAATATTCAGTCAATGTCACATTAACAAATGTGGTACACAAGAGCTGTCCTATCTTGCTAGTTGGAGAATGAATTGCTATAGCCATTTTGAAGAGTAATTTGACATTAGTAAAGTTGAAAATACACAACTAAAGTTTAACTTGAATAATAAACAGAGACCTTCCATTATTCATTTTTTTCTTGTCTTTCAACTTTTCATTTCCATTAAGATGTCAGGATGGGGAAGAAATCATTCATGAAGAGCTCTAAAATTCTGTGACTCTGGACACATTTGTATATTTAAGACGCCTCACATAACAGAGAACAATGGTCATTCTGCTTACAACCTCATAGGCAGCATGTGAAACATGTCTGGCACACTGAGCATTCTGTTACATGCTTCTGAAAAGAATACCTACAGGAAACAGTAGTCAGGATTCAAAAATGATGAAGGGCCAAACTCTGAAAAGAAATTAAGAATAAATTAGATAAGGGGTCCTGGTGATACAAAGGTTCAGTTAAATAGCTGTTAACTGAAAGGTTAACGGTTCAATCCCATCAGCAACTCTGAAGGAGAAAAGACTTGATGATCTGCTCCCGTAAACATTACAGCCTAGGAAACCCTTCTGGGCAGTCCTACTCTGTCACCTAAGGTCTCTAAGTGTCAGAATTGACTCCACAGCCCCCAACAACAGTGCTGAAGCTGAGAGAGGTTTCAACTTAACAAACACATTTGTAGGAGGATGAGAAATAGCATAATGGTAAATCATGTATCAGATTTAATGTGAATAATTTTTTTTTTTTAAATAAATTAGTTAAGGGACAGTGAAGAGTAGAAGAGGTTTTGTCTTAAATTAATCTAGTAGCTCTGATGGATTAAAGTAAAATCTCCCTCCTAAAGTTATAAGGAAACCATATAACTATCTAAAATCATTGAAAAGAAAGGTAAAATTATCAGTCATGAAGAGATATGAAGTCTTGATATATCAATTTTCAAATTGAAAATTAGGTTCGATGGCTTCAAATGGTGACAAATGAATCTCCCCAGCCCCCACCTTTTTCTTTTTCAATAGTATGGACTTCAGGGTTTTTTTTTTTTTTTTTTTTCAGGTTGGTTTGGGTGGTACAAATGGTCAATGCAGTTAGCTGCTAACTGAAAGGTTGGAAGTTGGAGTCCACCCAGAGGTGCCTTAGAAGAAAGGCCTGGTGATCTACTTCTGAAAAGAGTCAGCCATTGAAAACCCTATGGAGCATGATTCACCATGAGCTGGAAGCTACTTGGAAGCTACTGGTTAACTGGCTGGGTTTTTATAGATTCAGTGTTTGCTATTCAATTGTAATTGCTGTTTTTTTCTGATGCTCACATTATCATAATTAGACCAACAAGATCCCCTTCCACTGGGCCTTGCATGTTTTTTATATGAATCCATTAATCTCTCTCTCTCTCTTTTTTTAAATTGTATTGTGATTTGGGCGAAAGTTTACAGAGCAAATTCACTTTCCATACAGCAACTCACATATACTTTGTCTCATGACATTGACTGTAATCTCCCACAATGTAACAGCTCACCTCCCACTTCCTCCCCATAGCCACCTCTTCCATGTGTCCTTCCCTCACATGCACTCTTGCCCTATGAGCTTTCTCCCTGTGCATACACAGCCCTTCTATTCTCCCATGATTGATCTCTCCAAGGCGAGTACCTACCTAAAGCAAATGTTCAGCTCATAAGCTTGTCTTTTGTTTGTCTGGAAGCCATAGGAGTGGGTTCAATTCCAGACCTGAAGGGGAGCTAGGGGCCATAGTCTCAGTGGTTTACCAGGCTCTTTCAGACTAGCAAACTTGGTCCTTCTTTTTTTTTCAAATGATTTTGAGTTTTGTTCCACAGTGTTCTCCCACTCTCTCCTGGATCTCCCACACCCATCCCCCTCTGAATGATTGACAGTGGTAGCCAGGCACCATCTAGTTCTTCTGGTCTCATAGTTATATAGGCTGTGGATTACACTTGGACTAATTGTTTCCATGAATCTTTGGTCTTCTTCATTCTTCTTTGCTCTGGACAAGGAGAGACACATCGTTGGATCTAGACGGCTGCTTGCAAACTTTTAAGATCCCACTCGCTACTTGCCAAAGCAGGATGTGGAACAATGTTTTTGGGTAGTATGTTATGCCAACTGAGCTTGATGTCCCCTGTGACCATGGTCCAGAGCCCACAGGTCCAACTACTTACTCCCTCTGGATAGTTGGCTGTGGCCAACAAATGACAGAATCTTGTCCCTTGTCAGCTCTACTATATACCTGGGAGTTCTTACAAACATACAAATACACTTGTAGAAACATTGTCTGCCAACCCTATATGTAGTCATGGGCACACTCCCCCCTGTATGGACATACCTAATAGTTCAGCCTGTCTACTCATCTATCCACCTGTAGATCAATTTTCCCCATCACTGACAACACAGTAGTGTATGTACAAAAGGGTTCATCTTTGTTTTCTGTACCTCCCATGCACCTGTCTGTTTTCCTCTTCCTCAATGCTGCCATGTTGATCACTCACATTTGGTACATTGCCGTTCCCTTCACCCAAATCAATACTCATCTCTTTAGAGATCTAGCAGTGTTCTCTCCCTTCCTCTCCCACTCCTGGTAACCAACAAAGAAAATTTCCTTCCATATATAAACTTTGACTTTTTACAATAATGGACTAATACAATATTTGTCCTTCTGTGATTGACTTATTTCTCTCAGCATAATGTCCTCCAAATTCATCCACATTATGTGGCGTTTTGCTGATTCTCCGTTATTCTTTAGGGTTACATAGTATTCCATTGTGTGTATGTACCATAGTTTGCTTGTCCATTCTTCTGTTGATGGGCACCTAGGTTCTTTCCATCTCCTTGCTAGTGTAAATAGTGCTGTGATGAACATGGGTGTGCACATATCTGTTCTTGTCCTGGCTCTCACTTCTTTAGGATATATACCTAGTAATGGAATTGCTGGGTCAAATGGTATTTCTAATTTCAAATTTTTAAGGAATCCTCATACTGCTTTCCACAGTGGTTGCACCATTTTACAGTGCCACTAGCAGTATATAAGAGTCCCAATCTCTCTGCATCCTTGCCAGCATTTGTTATTTTTCTGTCTTGTTGAACTTTGCTACTTGTGCTGGCGCAAGATGGGTATCTCATTGTTTTCATTTGCATCTCTCTAAGGGCTAATGATCGTGAACAGTTCTTCATGTGTTTGTTGGCCGCATGAATATCCTCTTTGGTGAAGTGTCTATTCATGTCTTCTGCTCATTTTTAAATTAGATTATTTGTCTTTTTGTTGTTGAGGTGTTGGAGCTTTCTATAAATTTTAGAGATATGTCCCTTGTCAGATATGTCATTGCCATATATTTCCTTCCCCAATCTGTAGGTTCTCTTTTGTGGAAGTCTTTGGAAGCACGTAACAAATTAATTTTTAGAAGGTCTCATTCATCTAGTTTATCTTCTGCTGTTTGTGCATTTTGGATTGTGCTTGATAGTTTATTTATGCCATATTAGGCCCCTAAATTTGCCCCTAGGTTTTCCTTGAGGGATTTTATAGTTTTAGGTTTCACATTTAAGTATTTGGTCCATCTTGAATCCATTAATCTTTGAGTGTCTTTATTTTTGTGCACTACAACAATATCCTGGGAGCTCTGGTAGTGTAGTGCCTAACGCACTTGACTGCTAACCAGAAGGCTGGTGGTTCAAACCCACCAGCTACTCCTTGGAAGGCAGGTTGGCAATCTACTTCTGTAGTGATACCACCTCGGAAACCCAAGGAGGGGTTGCTATGAGTTGGGTTTGACTCAACGGCACATAACAACAACAACAACAACAGCAACAAACAACAATATCCCAGGCTTATCTGTATCCTTTCTCTTCTGCTTTAGAATCTACTCTTTCTCTAAGGAGGTCTGTTTTCTTTTAGTGGGAACTGGTACTAAAGACCAAAGTCAGGACACAAGTAGTTTTAATTTTCTTGCCAGTTTATTGGTGCATTAAAGAAACTTAAAAATATTCTATACAGAATACTTGATACCTAGTGCAGGACCACACTGATAGAAATGAACATTTTCTTATTTAATATATAGTGTCAAGCATTTTATTACACAATTAAATAATTTAATTCTTACATAAGTGAAATATGGTAGGGCTACTATTATCATTTCCATTTTACATATGGCAAAAATGAGACTGAGAGACTAAGTCAATTGCCTCAGGTCACACTGCTATGAAGTGGTAGGGTGATCTTTGAAGCCAGGCAACTGAACTCCAGATCATGAGCTTATTATCCCTATATTCTGATGCCATTCAACAGCTCAGATGCATTACTCATAGGAGACTTGGCAGGAAATAACTTACATTGCATCAATTGTATTGCAAGGTATTATTATTGTTTTTTAAATTGTGATTTGGGTGAAAGTTTACAGAACAAATTCACTTTCCACACAGCAGGTAACATACACATTGTCTCATGACATTGACTACAACTTACCACAATGCAACAACTCCCCTCCCACTTCTTCCCCATAGTTACTTCTTCCCTGTGCCCTTCCCTCCATGCACTCCTGCCTCCTGAGCTGTCTCCCTGTGCATACACAGCTCTTCTATTCTCCCATGATTGTTCTCTCCAAGGAGTGTATCTACCTAGTGTAAATGTTCACCTCATATGCCATATGCCTGTCTTGTTTGGCTGGAAGCCATGGGAGTGGGTTCAATTCCAGACCTGAAGGGCAGCTAGGGGCCACAGTCTCAGGGGTTCCACCAGGCTCTATCAGACCAGGAAACCTGGTCCTTTTTTTTTTTTTTTCCAAATGATTTTGAGTTTTCTTCCACATTGTTCTCCCACTCTATCCAGGATCTCCTGCATAGATCCCCCTCTGAGTGGTTGACAGTGGTAGCTGGGCACCATCCAGTTCTTCTGGTCTCACAGTCATATAGGCTGAGGATCGCATGGTGTACAAGTCACTTGGACTAATTGTTTCCATGAATCTTTGGTTTTCTTTATTCTTCTTTGATCTGGATGAGGAGAGACCCATTGCTGCATCTAGATGGCTGCTTATTGCAAGGATTTTTTGAGAAGCAGTTTATGAAATATGTAGAAACAGAAATAGAAGAAACAGGTAGAAAGGTATTTTTGTAGAATCAGAAAATAGTCCTAAATAGTTCTTCTTCTTTTAATCTTTTGTGTTGCCGACAGAGTTAACCCTTCACTGTGTGACACTCCAACAAATATTCAGTTAGGTCACTTGCTACACTCAAAATTGAACCTACCTGATTTCAGGATGTCTTTTGTAGTTCAATTTTTTAATGTAGACATAATATTATATCTATCATCAACATTAGTTATCAAGCACCTACTGCCTAACCCAAGAAATAGAAAATTACCAAAAGCTTGTATATTCCAGTGTGTTCTTTCCTTATCACCGTTCTCTGTCTCTCATTCCCAGCTCTTTCTATAGGCTTGTCAGTCTATTGCTTTTCAAGCCAAAAAATGGTTTTAGCACTAATGTCTGTCTAAGAACTATATTGCTCATCATTGCTTGTTTTGAGCATCATATAAGTGACAAGTAGTTTTCTGATATTTGCCTATTCTCCTTTCAACATTATGTTTCTAATATTTATTCACATTGTTTTTAGTAGAAGTTCATTCATTTTCTCAGCCATACTGCTTTGCATTGTGTGGATATACCACAATTTACCTGTTGAAGGCCATCTGGGGCTTTTCCAGTTTTTCACTAATGCAAACTTGGAAATGTTCTTGCACATGTCTCCTGTTCACAAATACCAAGTGCAGACTTTTTTTTTTTTTTTTTGATATACAGCTAAGAAAGGGACAATGGGTTTAGCAAATGTATCTTTGTGAGATAATGCCAAACAATTTTCCATAGTGATTGTATTAATTCACATCAGAAATAATACTCTGGCAGCAAGATGGCAGACTAGACAGAAAGACTGCACAGACCCTCTTCAACAAAGAAAAGGGAAAGCAATTAACACAGACACAGAAGATAATCTTGGACCCCTGAGCCTTGAAGAGAAGGATACAAAAGTAGACTAAACCCCTACTACCAGAAGAATTTGCGTGAAAATACCAAAAAAGGAGACACACGGAGGTGTGGTCTGGCAGCAACCTGAGCGACCCTGACGGCACAGATGGCACAGATGGCTTGGAGATTCCCGAGTGGTGGTAGGACCTAAGAATTAACCTAAAACTCCCCCTGCTACCCAGGGACTGCACGGAGGACTGTGCACGGTGGCTGGGGAACAAACGGAGAAGGTGAAGAGAAAGGTGGGCTGAGCTAGCTGTGGACTTTTGCTGGTGCGGAGGGCACTGCCATCTTGAAGGTTTAAAAAGCGGCTTGACTGTTTTGGATATTCAAAGAGACAGCACTCTCACAGATTTCTGGGGCTTAAGAACACGTTCTGCTTTCCAGCAACCCCAAGGACAATCGGGGCCTACAAGACTGAAAAGGTATGTCATTCTTCTTGTTACTACATCCTACACCCCCTTGGTGAACGGAGGTGTGGCCATCCCCACTCCCACCTACCTTCTGGGCCCACAGGAACTCCATCACAGTCTGTGTGCTCA
>NW_006922249.1:205693-207787 GCF_000298275.1 Orycteropus afer afer | reverse complement strand
AAAAAAAAAAAAAATTAAAAATAAAAAAAAAATAACAACAACAACAAAAAAGAAATAATACTCTGATTATAAGAATCAATACCAAGTTGTTTCTTACAAGGCAGTGGTCAAATATATCTTCAACTTCTCCATCATTTCTGACATCAGCTTCCTCCCATAGCATGCTTCCTCTATTGTGTTCAAGAATTTGTTGGAATGGTCCCAGAGAACTCATGGAAACAACATAACTGCAATAATTGCTTTAACAACAAAGAAGGATATAAACATAAATGAAGATATGCAAAGGGTGAGGTTCAGGAGTGCCCCAACTCAGGCCCTCAATGTCTAAAAGGAGACCCACTTAGGTTTCAAAGGAGATTCTCTTACCCTTCCTGAAAACCAGTGTTCATTCTGACTCATGAAGAATCTTTCAAACAGGAAACTCAATGACATCACTTGGTGAGATTGGCTATTGATCACTCTCTCAGCTCTTGGCTGGGATTTGATCTCTATACTCTGTTGCTATTCTCTGTGTCTGCTTGTTGTCTCTGCTTCTTCTGGTACCATCATAGCCACTGCCTCCATCACTGTTGCAAATTTACTTGGTCTGGAAGGGTTGTAGCACTGGGACCCATGCAGTGGCATCTCTAGGATGGTGTCATCCAGTGTAGCAACTCATGGTGTTAGCTCCCCACAGTGATGGACCTCTTCCTGTATGAGATCGTATAGAATCCTTGTTGTTGCTGTTGTTAAGTGCCGTCGAGTCAGACCCGATTCATAGCGACCCCTCCTTAGGTTTCCGAGGCAGTATCACTACGGAAGTAGATTGCCCAACCTTCCTTCCGAGGAGTGGCTGGTGGGTTTGAACCGCCAGCCTTCTGTTTAGCAGTTAAGTGCCTAGAATCCTTAGTAATGTTTATTATTAATTTTAATTATGGAATAATATGAGATAAATACAGTTGTAAATTGCTTAAATGTAATATCTCTTAGATTATAATGACTGCTAACAATAAAATTGTTCTATAAAATCTTTGTACGCTGAATTACATTATTAGTTAAAATATTATTAGTAACTGAGTAGAAGTTCTTTTTGATTTTTCTCCTTCTTTTCCTTTAATTGCTACTTCATTCTCAAAAAAATTGTTGAATCAAGTTCATAAATACTAATTAACACAATATTGTAGCTAAAACACCAGGAAATTTGACAAAATCAGTGACTATAAACACACTGGCTGCAATGAAAAAAACACAGTTTGCACTTGTAGCATATGCAGATGAAATCATGTAATTTGGAATGTCATTGTAATTGGGTAATAATGACAGCAGCTCTGATGGGAGTCCATCAGAAAGTTCAAAAGCAAATTAGCACAGAGTTTAGCTTTGTAGATATATTGATGCATATAAGCTGGACTTTTGAAAATCTTTTTGTTACTATGAATAATTACAAGGATATTTTTGAAAAAATATAATAAATTTCTGCTAAAACATTGCACTAAAATTTTATAGACAATCTTTTTTGGTGTCACCCCCTCTGACAGTGTCATCTGGTATGGTCTGTACCCCCAAAACCCCCCTAGTGATGACATTGGCCCCATGTCCAAAGACAGGCTCCTCTCTTGGTTCTCATAGACCAAGATGCCTCATCTGAAGCTCAGTGTTCTAGGGTTTTTATAGCCCATGCACTTTTTGTTAATTACAAAGTGGGCTTCCTTACCAATCTACATCCAAGATTATTTCTTTTTCATAACTCTTAGTAGAGAAGTAGGCTGAAGTGGTGCATATGCTCATTTTGGAAAAAGTTTTGGTCCATCCTACCACACTGACCTTCTGAAATGGTAGCAATCTACAAGGGAGGGGCTTTTCTTTTAAACTTGTGAAAAATTTATGCAGCTTTATGACCTTTGACAAAGTTGCTGTAAAGGAAGAAGAAGGTATAAGGAAATCCTGGAAAGAATTGGAAGAGACTATAAATCCATGCTCTGGACAGGTTTTCTAAGAACAGTTAGGAGTATGGATGAGCGTGAAGTGACTGTGTGACTGTATCAACTAGGTAGGGTTCAACGAGGGTAGCAGGACCACTAGCAGATATATATATATATATATATAGGAGCTCTG
>NW_006922249.1:185632-205424 GCF_000298275.1 Orycteropus afer afer | reverse complement strand
TATATACAAATAAATATATAAAGGGATTGGGCCTTATGTTATTGCAGGAACTGGTTCAGCACACTCAGTAAGGCGGTGGTCCCATGTCTGTCTGATGCTGGCGCTTGAAGTCCAGAGGGCAGGTAGTCAGACGGAAGATGGACAGAAAGTCGGGGAAAGCAAGAGTGGGCTGGACTTTACAAGCATGGACTGGAGCCCATAAGGACAAACTGAACCCTGTCAGTTCTTGTTGCCCCTGACTTTGGCGGTGTAGGTGCTCTGCAGAAGCCTGGACCCTGTGCCAAGGAGCTAAACACACACACCTGGCCAACGAGTCAAAGACGCTGAAGGAGGAGCCAGGGGAAGGTGGAGCAGTTGCTGGTCCATTGAGAATGCTATTGTTTCTCACCAGTGAAGTGAGTCAGCAGATCAGCAGCTGTGATGTGTATGAGAGCTACAAAATGGCTCCCATTTCCCTGCTACTCTCCCAAACCTCCCACTTTGCTCTTCTGAGGCCAGGGCTGGATTAAGGCATTTGAGGGCCCTAAACACTGATAATCTGTGGTGCCTCCTTCTCTGCTTACTCACATATTAGAATGGGATATGTGATATATAGATATATATATCTCACATATATACATTCCTGGCTCTCATAGACCAGATAGGGCATCCTGGTCTATGACAGCCAGGACATGTATATATACAGTAGCTATCTATGAGGTAACTTCTTTTTAAATGGGACTATAATATTAGTGATTGAATGCAAATGTGGCATATGCCATTTTAGCAGAATGAGATGAATCGGATTATAAAATTTTTAGTGGATACAGGCTACTAAGATTTTTCCTATAGACCATATTTTCTACAAAAAGAATATTCTACATATTATACAACAACAACAACGAAATGAGTCATTGAACTTAGTTATTTCAACAGTCAATGTAAAATTCTTTTGATCTCCCACAATGAAAAATTGACTTTCATTAATTTTACTTTAAACTGTTCATGCTTCAATTCTGGTGCTTGTTTAATAGTAAATGCTATAATTATAAATGAGCAAGTGAAAAAATGTCAGTAAAAATGTAATGATCAGAAAAAATATTACAACAAATTATTATATTTTATTTTTAAATAGATCTTTCATCTCTAACATGTTATAATTAAAAACATTTCTTTTTATTCATTGCTCTTACAAATTCTTCAATGATTTCATCACAATTAAGCTGCTGAACAATATCTACTTTCATACATAATAAAGGTAATGAGTCAAGTCTTTCTGGGATCATTGTTGTATGCTGAGTGTTTTTTGAGTCTCCTTAGGGACTGTTTTGTAGTGCCTAAGGCACTTGACTGCTAACCAGAACCCTGGTGGTTCAAACCCACCAGCCACTCCTTGGAAGAACGGTTGGGCAATCCACTTCCATAATCATACTACCTCTTGGAAACCCAAGGAGGGGTCTCTTCGAGTCTGTCCAACTTGATGGCACATAACAACAACAACAACAATAACAACAATTTCAACATTGGGAAAAATGCATTGTATTTGAACTTTTATTATGGAATCATACATGCCCATGTGAGTAAAATTTGTCTTTCTGTAAACTTCGTTCTCATTTAAGAAAGAAATTGTTGCACGTGTCTGTAAATGTTTGGATTTAAGTCATTAGGATAAGCCTGCACTAGTTTCTTGGATGCCTTCGTCCATTCTTCCATCAGGTATACACGCATTGTTTAAGAAAGACAATCTTTTTGAAGAACTTCATACATTTTCACTCTTCTTTTCATGCAAGATTCAAATGTGTTGATGGTATAGTGTGAGATTACACGATATTGATCTCTGACCTTCAATGATACTTCTGGAGTACTTCTGTCAATTACTTGTTCTTTTTAATGATTCTGTGATGGTAAACTGCTTGATAATCAGTGTTTGGCAGTCTTGGTTTTGTTTTCAAAATCTTCTCTTTTATTCTGTAAATATCCTGTTAATGACTGGTAGAGATCTGTTCATATTTTCAAATTTACTTCTGAATCTTGAAGAGTTCGACTCATCCAACGAAAATGTTGCAATACATTATTTCACATAACCAACATAGACACATACTCTAATGTTTGCACTTTGTTGGCAATGCTTTCGGCTTCTCTTTTAGCATCTCCTTTTTGTGTCTAGCCTTCAGCAATATTTTCTAAGTCATCTAGAATCTGAGTGCATGATTCCAGGATTGCACTCATTGCTACATTATTTGCTTCCCAACGTGTATTAGAAAGACATTTAATACTCGATCATTGCCTAATATGTTTTGAAAACTGCCCATTGGTGAGAAGAGACAGCAAAAAATGTGTAGAAAATCTGAACAGTAGGAAAAAAAAAACCAACTTCTTCCAAACAACAATCTACCACACTTTGTCCTACAAGATTAAGTAAATGTGCAGTACATAGTATGAAAATGTCATATTCATTACATTCTAAAATTTTCTGTTGCATGCTTTTATAACACCTGGACATATTGGCATCATTGTCGTAGGAAAGGCCTCTGCATTTAGAAAAATCAGTTTTGCAAACTTCGCATAACTAATGAAGTACTTGGTTTGTGATTTCTTCACCAGTATGACTTTTTAAGCTAGTAAATATGATAAATCACTTGAGAGGTTTTCCATCTGTTGGAGATATGTATCTTCAAAAACAATACTTAACGGATCTATATGAGAAAGATCAGGATTGGAATCTAAAGACAAACTGAAATATTGAACTATACTTATTTCACTGAAAATACTTGATCGAACTTTATCACGTATTAAGTTTATTAACTCTTCACATGTTGTTTTAGACATATATTAGGGGTTGCTCTTTCTTGTGTTACCATATTTTAAGATGTGATTTGCTAAAAATGTATCAAACTGAGCAAAAAGCTCAAGTAAATCTCCAAATTTCCATTTTGTAGGGACTCACTCAAACACTTCATTTCTGCCTTGAAAGTATAGTCCACATTTAGTGATTGTTATAATCACTAAATAAGTCAAAAAGACTTCCAGTACTGATGTTCTTCATTAATTTGTGTTTCCAGTTCATGACTTAAGCCAAAACTATGTCTTCAGTTTAAATATGACAACTGTGACAACATACAGTCTCTATGGATTCAACTGTTTTCACGTTTATCAATCTTATTCGAGTTGCACCAATTGCTAAATCCATGGGTAGCAAATTGACAATTAAATGATTTAGGACTGATAGTTTGCAAACAAAATACTACACAGAGTAGACTAATGGAGAATACAGTAGCCACTCCCTCTTATAATTTTCACCATTAGCTTTGCATCCTAGAGTTATATTCTGGCTATAGAACCTTGCTAGTTTACCACCCGAAAATCTTTGAAGTGAATTTTCAAGTGGTTTACTGTGATGTTGATAATCATTTGGCCTTCTTTTGATCCAACAATCATCATTAGAAGAAAAATTATTCCACAAAGCAAAATTTATATTTCTGTTATTTATGGGATGTGCAGATGTGACAATTTCAGATTCTAAAATAGTTTCACTTTCTCCACCATTATTAATTTTTTTATTGTATCATGGAATGGATGTGAATTTGGAACAAATCCTACTATAATTGTATTGCTATTAGTAATTTCAGCATTAGTGGTACTGAATGATTTGCACCCATTAAACTCTAGTGTTCAAGGAAGAAGTCTCTTCTGATTCACTATGTCTTTAAAATGAAATTAATTTTGGAATTCTCTCTCTTTTTTTTTTAATTGTAATTTGGGTGAAGATTTACAAAGCAAATTCACTTTCTATACAGCAGTTCACATAGACTTTGTCTCATGACATTGACCACAGTTACCACAATGCAACAGCTCCCCTCCTACTTCCTCCCCATAGTTACCTTGGAATTATCTTTAGGAATTCACAAACCTTTTCTTTTTATTTGCTGCAAGCTCTCCTTTTTATACTCCACTTAGTTGTTGCCAGTTCTTTTTACGTGGTGTTCTGGTTACCTAGTGACCCTCTGACAAGAAATATACCACAAATGGGATGGCCTTAACAAATAGGAGTTTATTCTTACAATTTGGAGGCTTTAAGTCCAACTTCAAAGTGCCAGGCTCTAGGGGCTGGGTGAAAGCCCCTCACTCAACCTTGGGGTC
Source organism: Orycteropus afer afer (assembly GCF_000298275.1). Classification (NCBI taxonomy): domain Eukaryota; kingdom Metazoa; phylum Chordata; class Mammalia; order Tubulidentata; family Orycteropodidae; genus Orycteropus; species Orycteropus afer. The sequence continues at coordinate 201,305 of NW_006922249.1, read as the reverse complement.
CCACTCTGTCTGCCTCCTGCTCCCGGCCTACTGGAGCTAGAGGCGTTTCTTCACTCAGACAGCTGCTGGCTGCTGAGGCTGAGAAGCCCCAAGGTTGACAAGTAAAAAAGGCACAGTCTTGATGTTACCAAACCACACGGCAGCCGATTAACTTAAGTCCACTGTAAGTCCCAAGGTCGGCAGAGCATAGCAGGCTGCTGAGCAATGACATGGCTACACGCAGGGCCCAAGCATGCCATATGCTAGAGACCATTCCCAAAGCTGCTTCTTATACACAGGAAGCAGACCATATACCCAAAGCAGCTACTCAGATCTTGTGGTAGATTTCACCATGGAGTTGATTGCCAGTTTCATCATGTGGAATAACTACCACCAGCTGTCCAGCCACTCAACCAGGCCTAGCCAAGTTGACACACAAACAAAACCATCACACCTGGCTATAAAATTATGGCACTTTTTAAGTTTGGTTCGATAGTAGGAAATAAATTTGAGTAGTTGAAAATAAAGAAAATTTATAAAACAAAATTTATAAAATAAAAGTTAAAATTTGGGCATTAACACAAAAATTTATATTTGAAAATTAGTAGGTAAAAAAAATTGATTTTGAACATGCAGTTTTGTTCTGTAGGTCTAAAATAGTCAAAAGAAATAGTACTCCAAGGCAGTTGGAAATAATTTCATTTGTCGTACAATTTTTGTTGAGAGGCCCTTCGCAGATCTCCATGTGTGTTTTTCATCTTGAAATAATACTTTAAAACTTTCACATTCATTTTCTGTCATTTGATGCTGTGTCTTCACAGTTTATTGGACTACTGCTGATTCCCGATTGGGGTAGGGGTGGCAAGAGCATGACACAAATCCAAGTGTACACTCAATTGAAGATGCATTTTGGTTCACTTTGTGAAGGACCAGGTATGTCACGAGTCACATGATTATAGTGCTGCTGTCGCATTTTTTTGTGGTTGACAAGAGAGAAGTGAATGTGAGGTTATACTTGACTGCTCCAAAATGAAAAGGAAAATATAATTGTTATTGTATACATAGTTTATAAAATAGTACAACTTCATTTAGTGCCCTGCCTGTTTCCTTCCACTGTGGTGCTCACTTCGCCTTGTGTTCTGTCTGCTTGGCATCTATGGGTCTTTTCTTTGGACAATTTGTACCCCTGTTTTGTTGATGTCCTAAGTATGCTTACCTTACTCACTGAGTAATCTGTCCCTGCTTGTGGCTCATTTTCCCCAGGACATGTAGCCAAGTTGACATATGGCAAAGACATTACAGTGGGGAAATTGAGGGGGCCTGATCACTCCTATTTCTCAAAGAAATTGGAGTCAGGGTGTCTGTAGACAGAAGGGTGTGGGGATTAGATAGGCATGCTAAGGTGAATAGTCAACACTTGCAGGGGTCCCTCTGAAGAATGGGAAAGGGAGCCACCCAGAGAGAAGGAAAGGATTTATAGATGTTGGCATGCAACAGTGTACAAGGTACTTTCTCAGCTCTCACAGCAGTGTGTGAAGTAATCATTTCTAATTTACAGATGAGAAAAATGAGATTCCAGAGGGAAAGCAGCTTGCCCAAGTTGTGTAGCCAGAGAAAGATGAAAAGATGTAGGACATCTTTTGGATCAGCTAATTTTCCATTTGTATGATCAGGTATTCTAGAATAGTTTTTGCGTACTACTCCATGCTGTTTCCCCACAGCCTGTGTTGCTCAAGGTGGCCCTCTTTTAGCTTCTGGTAGTTTCTGTCATTCTTTGACTTACAGCTGCATCTGTCTCCTTTGACACATGGCTGTTTTTCCAGTTTCTCTGCCTTTGTGTCTCTTTACCTCTTTTATGAGGACACCACTCACATTAGATTAGGACCCACCCTGTTCTAGCATCAAACCCATCAGCCACTCCTCGGAAGGAAGGTTGGGCAATCTATTTCCGTAGTGATGTTGTTGTTGTTGTTGTTATGTGCCGTGGAGTCGGCCCCGACTCATAGCGACCCCTCCTTGGGTTTCCGAGGCAGTATCACTACGGAAGTAGGATTGCCCAACCTTCCTTCCGAGGAGTGGCTGGTGGGTTTGAACCACCAGCCGTCTGGTTAGCAGGCAAGTGTCTTAGCCACCATGCTACCAGAGCTTCCATAGTGATAGTGCCTGGGAAACCCAATGAGGGGTCACTGTTAGTTGGATCCTGCTCCAAGGCAGTGAGTTTGGTTTTTGGTTTTGTTCTAGTATGACCTTTGTTAACTGCTAACATTTTCAAAGACCCTATTTCCGAACAGGGTCACATTCACAGGTACAGGGGTTAGGACTTTATTAATACTATTATTTTTTTGGGGCACAATTCAATCCATAGCAACCACTATAAAAAACTTCAAGATGCATTGCTAATAGATGTTTTCTAACATGATCACAATATCATTATCACACCCAACAAAGTTACTAATAATTCCTTTCTATTATGTAATACCTCATGTGTATTAACTTCCCACAATTTTGTCAGAAGTGTCTCTTATGGTTGTTTGCTGGAATTAGGACTTGGAACAAGGGATATCATTGGTGATGCCAGATGGATACTGGGTGAAAGCAAAGAATACCAGAGAGATGCTTACTTGTGTTTTATTGACTATGCAAAAGCATTTGATTGTGTGGATCATAATAAATTATGGATAGATAACATTGAGAACAATGGGAATTCTAGAACACTTAATTGTGCTCCTTAGAAACCTATACATAGACCAGGAGGCTGTTGTTCATACAGAACAAGGGGATACTGCATGGTTTAAAATCAGAAAGGGAAAGTGTCAAGGTTGTATCATTTCACCATACTTATTCAATCTGTATGCAATCTGAGAAGCTGGACTATATGAAGAAGAACACAGTATCAGGATTGGAGGAAGACTCATTAACAACCTGCAATATGCAGATGATACAGTCTTTCTTGCTGAAAGTGAAGATGACTTGAAGCATTTACTGATGAAAATTAAAGACTACAGTCTGTGGTATAGATTACACCTCAACATAAACAAATGAAAATCCTCACAACTGGACCAATAAGCAGCATCATGATAAATGGAAAAAAAATTGAATTTGTCAAAGATTTCATATTACTTGACTCCACCATCAACACCAATGGAAGCAACAGTCAAGACATAAGACAACGTATTGCACTGGGCAAATCTGCTGCACAAGACTTCTTTAAAGTGCTGAAGAGCAAAGATGTCTCTTTGAAGACTTGTTGTTGTTGTTATGTGCCATCGAGTCGGACCCGACTCATAGCGACCCCTCTTTGGGTTTCTGAGGCAGTATCACTATGGAAGTAGATTGCCCCATCTTCCTTCTGAGGAGTTGCTGGTGGGTTTGAACTGCCAGCCCTCTGGTTAGCAGTCCAGTGCCTTAGGCACTATGCTACCAGAGCTCCCTCTTTGAAGACTAAGGTGTGCCTAATCCAATTTTCAATCCTATTTTATTCACTCCTATTTCCAATAGCCTCACTGGGCAATGAATAAGGAAGACCGAAGAAGAATTGATGCTTTTGAGTTGTGGTATTGGTGAAGAATACTGAAAGTATCATGGACTGCCAAGAGAACGAACAAAACTGTTCTGGAAGAAGTGTAGCTGGAATTCTCCATGGAGGTGAGAATGGCCACACCTCACCTCACCTACTTTGGTCATGTTGTCAGAAGGGACCATTCCCTGGAGAAGGATATCATGCTTGGTAAAGTGGAGGGTCAGTGAAAAAGGGAAGGCCCTCAGTAAGATGGAATGACACAGTGGCTGCAACGATAGGCTCAGGTATAGCAAGGATTGAGAGGATGGTCCATGACTGGGCAGTGTTTCGTTCTGTTGTACACAGGGTCGTTATGCGTTGGAGGTGACTTGACGGCACCTAACAAACAACAACAACAACATATATGTAGTGGATGTCTCTTAAGTCTCTCAGTCTATAATAGCTCCTGGAGTAGCCACCAAGTGTACCACCCATATCCTCCTTTAGGGAGACACTGCTGCCCAGCTGGGGGCATGAAGTCAGCAGGCCTTCAGCTCTCTGCTCCACCCAGGTCTGACTCTGCTGTTGAGGTCTTACCTCCCCTGAGGTTACATCTTCCCTTGGGCAGCCTACATTCAGTGACTGAGCAAAGCAGGGTTATAAAGATCCAGATTTTGCCCTGATGCAGAGCAACTCTGACGAGTAACATTTGTTCCAGAGAGTCTTGCCAGGTTTCTCTCATTTCCTGAACCTTTTTTTTTTTTTTTTTTTTTTTAAAGTTAGAAGATAGAAGAATGCTAATTCTGAATCTTAGTAAGTCCCGAGGTTGTTCCTCTTCCTCTGGGGCTCATTTTCTACTCATTCATCTGCCTATCTTCTGGTGATGCCCTTTGTAATTTGTTGTCTGTCTCAATCCAATATACACTTCATTCTTTAATGAAACCTGTGTAACAACTCTGGGAGAAGTCACGAGAGTGTTTTGTTAAGAGGTCTGTTTTGGATTCTTAAGGACGATTGCTGCTGAGCCAATCTCCCACTCATGGTGATCTTGTTGTTGTTACGCACAACAAAATGTTGCCTGATTCTGCATCATTCTCATGATCACTGACATGTTCGAGTTCCTCACTGAGCTACTGAGCCAACCTGTCTCACTGTGGACCTAGTTCTCACTGGCCCTCTACTTTATCAAACATGATGTCCTCCTCTATGTACTGATGCCCCTTAAAAAAAAGAAAAAACAAAAAACAAAAACAAAAACCAGGAGACTTGGTGGTGCAGTGGTTAAACATTTGGCTGCTAACTGAAAGGTGCACAGTTTGAACCCACCAGCTGCTCCTTGGGAGAAAGATGAGACAGTCTACTTCCATAAAGATTTATAGCCTTGGAAGCCCTATGGAGCAGTTCTACTCTGTCCCATAGGATTGCTATGAGTCAGAATTGATTAGATGCCAAGGTTTTTCTTGGTTTTAATGACATGTTCAAAGCAAGTGAGTCAGATAATGTCTTGTTGTAATCCATAAGATTTTCATTGGTTAATTTCCAGAAATAGATCGCCAACCCTTTCTTTCTAAAAGAATCCAATCTGGTTCCATGAAGATTTACAGCCTTGGAGACCTATAGGGCCGTTTTACTCTATCGTATAGGGTGGCACAGTGCCTAAGGCATTTGACTGCTAACCAGGAGGCTGGTGGTTCAAACCCACCAGTCACCCCATGGAAGGAAGATGGGACCTCTACTTCTGTAAAGATTTACTGACTTGGAAAACCAATGGGGGTTGCCATGAGTAGGAATCGACTTGATGGGAGTAGGTTTGTTTTTCCTTTCCAGGGTGTCTTTGTCTAGAAGCTAGGCTGAAACCTGTCCATGGTGCGTGACCCTGTTGTTATTTGAAATACCAGTGACGTAGCTTTCAGCAACATACAAACACTCGAGCTACCACAACATGACGAACTGATATATGGGTGGTGATTCTTAAAGATAGAGCCTAATAAAATATGTGTGTGTGTGCATGTGTGTGTGTGTATGTAGGGGAGAGCAAGGAGGACCTGACCTTTTCTTACACTCAGGCTGTGGGATATTGCAATGAGGATGGAAAAATCAGGGACAGGACATTTCTTTCTCAAGTTCACATCTAATAACCATTTGTAATGAGAAGAAGAGAAAGGATAGAGGTTTTTGCACTTGAACTAAAGGGAAAGTATATGTCTGCAGATGTCATTGGAAGCAAAGCATTGTTCAAGATTCCTTTATCTGTGTGAAAACAAGATACTTGGAAGATAGCCAAGCCTTTCCCAAGCAAGGGTGCCAATTTTGGGTTTGTTTAGGGTATTAAGCAGATCTTGAAAATAAGCGGCAAGAAAATCTGTGCACCATGGCTCTGTGTTTAGCCCAATTGACTTAGATTTATTCCTGAAGACACCATATCCCATTGTAAACTCTTTTTAGCTGCTTATGGTCATGGTTAAGGAGCTGTGGTGGCATAGTGGTTAAAGCATTTGCCTTCTAACCAAATGTCAGTGGTTTGAATCCACGAGCTGCTTCATGGAAGAAAGATGAGCCAATCTGGTTCCATGAAGATTTACAGCCTTGGAAATCTATAGGGCAGTTCAACTCTATCCTATAGTGTTGCTATGGGTCAGAATTTAGTAGATGGCAGTGGGTGGATGGTCATGGCTGGAGAAAGCAACAAGAAAACCAAGGGTATGAGTGTCAGTAATGAGCTGAAGTTTAAAGTGATCTCAGATGGTTTTGCTTCATGTCTGAGTTGTGGAAGTGCTGGGAATCAGGCTTTGAGATGTCACTATATGGCTACACCCATGCACTGAATCTGATTTGGAACTGAGTTGTAGATAGGTGTAAGTTTTCAAAGCATGCATATGAAAAACTTATCACATGACATACCCTACCTTTTCCACTATTACTTTGTCACAGCAATGTTTATTCTTCCTATATTGCTACTAATTTCCTGTTTCTCAACCTTCCTCCAAAAAGCTTCTTTCATACTTTTTTCTTACCTGGTGACAGGTAAACATTGATGCAAAGAATGGAATTTCCCAGCAGAAAGTGCTAGAGGCCTCCCTTGACTAATTGGTTTCAAGTCCTCTTAGGATCTCTAGCTCTCCAGCTCCTTGGGGTGGGGGGTGGATGAGAACTGGCTTTCCTTCAGGGCTCAAAGTTTCCCAGGTTCGACATGGGAATGGATGCATGACACGCAGAACAGAGACTAAATCAGTTTAAAGTCACGAACCACATCACCTAGCTTCTGTTGATTTCTTAATCCCTTTCATTTTGTTAGGAACTCTGGTGGCACAGTGGTTAAGTGTTCAATTGCTAACCAAAAGGTTGGCGGTTTGACTCCACCAGCCACTCCTTGGGAGAAAGATGTAGCAGTCTGCTTCCATAAATATTTACAGCCTTGGAAACCCTATGGGGCAGTTCTACTCCCTCCTTGATGGCAGTGGGTTTTTCTGTTGTTAGTTGTCCTTGAGTCAGCTCTGACTTATGGCCACCACATGTGTAACAGAATGAAATATTGTTGGGTTTTGTGTTGTGCTCACGATCACTGGTATGTTACAGTCCATTGTTGCAGTTCCAGTGTAGTGCCTTTCAATCTAGGAGGCTCATCTTCCAGCTTTGTATCTGACAATATTCGGTTGAGATTCATAAGGTTTTCATTGACCAATTTTTAGAAGTAGATTGATAGACCTTTCTTCCCAATCTTAGTCTGGAAGTGCCACTAGAATCTGTCCTCCATAGATGACCCTGCTGGAATTTGAAATATTGGTGGCATAGCTTCTAGCATCATAGAGACAGGCAAGCCACCACAGTACGACAGATGTTGTTGTTGTTGTTATGTGCCGTCGAGTCGGCCCCGACTCATAGCGACCCCTCCTTGGGTTTCCGAGGCAGTATCACTACGGAAGTAGGATTGCCCAACCTTCCTTCCGAGGAGTGGCTGGTGGGTTTGAACCGCCAGCCTTCTGGTTAGCAGTCAAGTGCTTTAGCCACTATGCTACCAGAGCTCGAATTCCTTTCTATTCCTTGTTTTTCTTTTGGTTTCACATAGATGGAGGGGCCTTTTATCCCCACATTCCCCAGCAAGGCCAGCAGATTTACCTCAGCCTTCTTCTCCCTGCTTCAGATATCAGGAAAAATTTCCATTTTTTCCATCCTTTCTCACTCAGGCATCTATGATGCTGGTGTATACTAAGTGTTGTGCCAGAATCTGGTCCCCTAGTCTTCAGCAGCTCACAGTGAACCGAGGGAGGCAAATGTAATACCAAGTGACTCTTCTCATCTTCTTTCTGGCTATTCCAGTGCAATTGCACCAGTTTTCTTCTGGTTGAGCATTTTGCTGAGTGGCTTCAGTCAAATGTGTAGTTTACCAACAGATGTTAGTCATCATCATCAAAGTTATTATGCCCATGTCAAGGGCTTTTAAATACTTCCAACTCTGAGTAAGGAGTGCTCAGTGATATTGTGTGTAGGAAGCACTAACCTAAAGAAAAACCTTGAAATTATTTTTAAATATTTCTGATTTTGTTTATTTATTTTTAAAAATATGCTTGTGCTAGTCAGGAAGGTTGGGCAATCTACTTCCATAGTGATACTGCCTTGGAAACCCAAGGAGGAGGGGTCGCTATGAGTCGGGCCCAACTCGACGGCAAATAACAACAACAAGAAGTCTTAAAAAGAAAAGCCCTCATTCCCCACACCTCCACTGGATTAATTTGAAGCAAATCTCAGAAATATAAACATTTGTATATGTATTTATATATATATATGTAATTTATAGATACTTGTAAGTGGAGAAAAGAATGAAGTTGTCAAAGATTTCATTTTACTTGGATTCACAATCAGTGCTCATGGAAGCAGGAGTCAAGCAATTAGACAATGTGTCAATGTATCGTATTGGGCAAATCTGATGCAAAAGATGTCTTTAAGGTTTTGTTCTGGTTACCTAGTGCTGCTCTGATGAGATTATATACCACAAATAGGATGGCCTTAACAAACAGGAGTTTATTCTCTCACAGTTTGGAGGCTTAAAGTCTGAGTTCAAAGGGCCAGGCTCTAGGGGCTGGGTGAAAGTCCCTCAACCTTGAGCTTCAGCTCTGCCTCCTGCTCCCAGCCCACTGAAGCTAGAAGCTTTTCTTCACTCAGCTGCTGGCTGCTGAGGCTGACAAGCCCAAGGTTGACAAGTAAAAGGGCACAGTCCTGATGTTACCAAACCACACGTTGTTGTTGTTGTTGTTTGCCGTTGAGTCGGCCCTGACTCATAGCTTGGGTTTCTGAGGCAGTATCACTACGGAAGTAGGATTGCTCAACCTTCCTTCCGAGGAGTGGCTGGTGGGTTTGAACCACCAGCCTTCTGGTGAGCAGTCAAGTGCCTTAGGCACTATGCTACCAAGCTCCTACCAAACCACACAGAAGGCCATTAATTCAAGTCCATCAAAAGTCCCAAGGTCAGCAGAGCATGGCAGGCTGTTGAAGAACAGCATAGCTACATGCAGGGTCAAACATCATAGCTACATGCAGGGTCCAAGCATGTCATAAACTAGAGACCATTCCCAAAGCTGTTTCTTATATGGGTAGCAGACCACATCCCTAAAGCTGCTACTCAGCTGTTCGTGGTACTTCCCACCATGGAGTTGATTGACAGTCTCATCATGGGGAATAACTACCACCAGCTGCCCAACCACTCAACCAGACCCAGCCAAGTTGACACACAAACGTAACCACCACTGGAGTTAAAGAGGAAAGGTATTGCTTTGAAGACTAAGGTTCCCCTGATCCAAGTTGTAATCTTTTCAGTCACCTCATATGCATGTTGAAGTTGGACAATGAATAAGGGAAACTGCAGAAAAACTGACCCGTTTGAATTGTAGTATTGGCAAAGAATACTGAAAAACACCACGGAGAGTCAGAACAAACTAATCTGTCTTGGAAAAAGTGCAGCCAGAATGCTTCTTAGAAGCAAGAATGGCCAGACTTTGTCTCACCTACTTTGGTCATGTTGTCAGAAGGGACGAGTGGCTGGAGAAGAATACCATACTTGGTAAAGTAGATGGTCAGCAAAAAAGAGGAAGACCCTCAGTGAGATGGATTGATTCAGTGGCTGCAGTGATGGGCTCAAGCATAGCAAGGATTGTGAGGATGGCACAGGACCTGGCAGTGTTTCGTTCTGTTGTACGCAGGGGTCTCTATGAGTCAGAGCTGACTTGAGGACACCTAACAACAACAACAACAACAACAACAACAACAACAAATATATATATAAATGTTTATAAATATTCCAGTATATATCTTTAAAAGATGAGGAATCTTAAAAAAAACAACTACAATATCATTATAACCTCTAAAGATTTAGCAACAATTCCATAATGTTACCAAGTGTCCAGTCAAATTTTACTGATTTTTATCATAAAAATTAAATTTTATAGTTGGTTTGTTGGAAGTAGGATCTTCTACAGGTCTCTATGTTGCAGTTGGTTGGGGTGCCTCTTAATTTTTTTTTTTTTTAATCTATACGTTTCCCTTTACACTCTTTATTTTCCTTTGAAAATTATCTGTTGAAGAAGCTGGGTAGTTTATTCTATAGAATTTCCCATAGCCTGGATTTTGTGGATTGCTTCCCTGTGAAATTGAGCATGTTTCGCTGTTCTTGGTATTTTCTTAAAACTGCTGTAGATCTAAAGATGCAGGCTTGAGTTTTGGGCATAAATATCATGGAGGTGGTGGTGTGTACTTCTACCAGAAGACACAAAGATGTCTGATTCTCTCTTTTTTTGTGATGTGATAATTCTTACCTTGATCCATAGTTCATGAGAGGTTGCTAAATGGTCATATTCTAATTCTATCATTGCTTCTTATGAGTTAACTAGCATACTTTTTATAAAGAAAAACTTCTTCCCATGTACACTTGGTTTCCCTGAAGAGCAGTTTGTATAGGATTCTTTCCCTTTATTAATAGTTTTTTTTTTAAAATTGTGATTTGGGTGAAGATTTACAGAGCAAATTCACTTTCCTTACAGCAGTTCACATATACTTTGTCTCATGTCATTGACCACAGTTTACCACAATGCAACAGCTCCCCTTCCACTTCCTCCCCATAGTTACCTCTTCCCAGAGACCATCCCTCCATACTCTCCTGTGCCCTGAGCTGTCTCCCTGTGCATAAGCAGCCCTTCCTTCTCCCATGATTGTTCTCTCCAACGCGTGTGTCTACTTGAAGTAAATGTTTAACTCACATGCCTGTACTTTGTTTGGCTGGAAACCACAGGTGTGGGTTCAATTACAGACCTGAAGGGCAGCTAGAGGCCATAGTCTCAGTGGTTCCACCAGGCTCTATTGGACCAGCAAATCTGGTCCCCAACTTCTTTTTTTTTTTTTTTTCCTCCAAATGATTTTGAGTTTTGTTCCATATTGTTCTCCCTCTCTATCCAGGATCTCCTACATAGATCCCCTTCCAAGTGGATGACAGTGGTAGCCGGGCACCATCTAGTTCTTCTGGTCTCATAGTTGTATAGGTTGCAGATCAGATGGTGTACCAGTCGCTAGGACTGATTGTTTCCACTAATTTTGGTTTTCTTCTTTCTTCTTTGCTCTTGGCGAGGAGAGACCCATCGTTGCATTTAGATGGCAGCTTGCTAGCTTTTAAGATCCCAGTCGCTACTCGCCAAAGTAGGAGGTGGAACAATGTTTTCTATAGTATGTTATGCCAATTGAGCTTGATGTCCCCTGGGACTATGGTCCTGAGCCTGCAGGTTCAACTACTCAGTCCCTCTGGGTAGCTGGCTGTGACCAAGCAGTGACCACAACCTTGCCCCTTGTCAGCTCTACTATACACCTGGGAATTCTGATCATTCACATAAACTTATAGGACCACTGTCTGCCAACCCTATATATGATCTTGGATACACTCTCCATTTCATAGACAAACCTAATCGCTTAGCCTGTCCACCTATCTATCCATTCATATACCCATGTTTGCCCTCACTGACAACGCAGTACTGTATATGCAAAAGGGTTCATCTTTGTTGTCTGTACCTCCCATGTACCTCTTTATGTCTTTCTCATCCTCAATGCTGCCATATTGGTCACTCACATTTGGTACATTGCCCTTCTCTTCACCCAAATCAATACTTATCTCTATCTATCTAACAGCGTTCCCTCCCCTCCCCTCCCACCCCTGGTAACCAACAAAGAAAATTTCCTTCTACAGATAAACCTTTCCTTAACTTTTACAATAATGGACTAATACAATATTTGTCCTTTTGTGATTGACTTATTTCCCCTCAGCATAATGTCCTCCAAGTTCATCCACATTATGTGGTGTTTTGCAGATTCTACATTATTCTTTAGCATTGCATAGTATTCCATTGTGTGTATGTACCTTAGTTTGGTTATCCATTCCTCAGTTGATGGACATCTAGGTTGTTTCCATCTTTTATTAATAGTTTTAAAATAATAAGTTGGTTCATCAACAACATAAATACTTCAAAGGTTCAAGCCCTCTATCCCCACCTAGTTTTCACCTCTTTCTTTTGGTCGCTCTCTATCTGAAATCTACAATTTCGTTCTCTCTCTCTTAAATCCAACTTTCTGGGCATTTGAGAAAAAATTGGAGGCTCATTCACACTAAAGTACACATGACTAATAACAGTAACAAGGTGACTGCTCCAGAGAGGTTTTTTATTTCACTTATTTGAATGTCTTAAATTAGAAAAATAAACCTTCTTGGATAATAATAGCGTTTATCTGTGTTTATAATTATGTAATAGCTGCTGTAGTAAATGATTTGCTTATATTGGACAGTGCCCAGAACAGTCCTATGAGTACGATATTCTATGTCAGCTCTATTTCACAGATGTAGAAAACAAGGCTCAGGGAGTTTAACTAATTTGCCAGCTGAAAAGTAGCAGAAGTGAAACTAAAACATGAAGTTGACTTCAAAGCCAGTGCATTGAATCCTATCCTATCCTGCCTTCTTGATATAATTTCAGGCATCCCTGAATGAGGAGAGGAAAACTTAGAGAAGAGCATGGCTTCCCAAGCTTGAAATCATCTAATAGACAGAGTTAAGGTCCTTTTTGTGTTAGTGTGATCCTGGTGATTGCCTACAAAAATCTTCACAGCCCATTTTCCCAAAAACTTACAACCAAAGATTTGTCACTGAGGGTGTTAATTGTTGAACAGTTTTTTGCCACTGTAACAACAGCAATGTCTTTGCCACAAGAGACTGTTGTCTAATTTTCCAACACCACTTGCCTCTCTTCACTTGTTCCAGCCACCTTGGTCTTTTTCCTGTTCCTCAACTGTACCAAATTCCTTTCCATCTTAAGGATTTGCATTTACTGTTTTTTTCTAGATCTTTACAAGACTGAGGAGCTCTAGTGGTGCTGTGGTTAAAGCATTCAGCTGCTAACTAAAAGGTTGGCAGTTCAAACCCACCAGCTGCTCCACAGGACAAAGATGAGGCAGTCTGCTTCTGTAAAGATTGACAACCTTGGAAACCCTATGGGGCAGTTCTACTCTGTCCTATAGGGTCACTATGAGTTGGAATTGACTTGATGGCAGTGGCTTTGGTTTTTATTATACATGCCTGACTCCTTCTTGACATTCATGTCTTAACTCAAATATCACTTTCTCAGAAGCATTTCCCTGACCACCTGATCTAGAGTAGTCACACCCTACCTCCGAATCATTCTCTTTCCCAATTCTTATTTTCCCTTATAGCTCTTACTACCATCTGAAAGTATCTTTTGCCTTTCTCTGCTAGAATGCAGAGAGAATATAGATTGCATTCTTCCATTAATGGCTGGCACTTCTATTTCTGGCACATGGTAGGCACCCAGGAAGCCTTTGTTGAATGAATAAATGAATAAATAAATCAGTTCTGGCATCCTTTGCTTATTAACATAACTGTTGGTTCCAATTAACCAAAAAACAAGCCATACCTGTTCCTTTATCTAAGAAAGTCAGGAGTTCCTGCCTTTTGCATTTATAAACCAAAGCTTACAAAAAAAATATCAGATATAAATTCTGATTAGGAGTTAAGCTGAGGTCCAAGATGATTCATAATCTAACTAAAACCTGTTTGCTCAAGCTTAGTCTGTCTCCTCTGATATGGGAGTGATTTAGTTAAGAAATATTTTGACTGTATTGGGAAAAGAAAAGAGGTGGAGGAAGATGCTTTTAGGCACCTCTTAGTTTTGAAATGGAGCATCTCTCAAATTCTACCTTCTTGGAATGAATATTGAATGTCTCTTGGTAAAAGAAAATAATGACAGAACTGGAACAATCTAAGGTATTCTTCCAAAGTTGGATGGCAAAACTCCTAAGTCCTCAAAGAGATCTGTAGATTCAACACAATCCTAATCAAAATCCCAATAGCCATTTTTTTCCCCTGCAGAAATGGGAAAGCCAATTCTCAAGTTCGTAGGGAATTAGTAAGGGGCCCAAAATAGCCAAAACAATCGAAAAACAAGAGCAAAGTAAGGGAGACCCATAATTTCTAATTTCAAAACACACTATAAAGCTATAGTGATCAAGACAGTATAGTACTGGTATAAGGATAGACATATAGACCAATGGAATAGAATCAAGAGTCCAGAAATAAATCCAGTTTATTAATCCAGAGGGTCAACTGATATTTGTTAAGTGTGCCAAGTCTATTAAACATAGTGCTGACACAATAGGATATCCACATGCAAAAGAATGAAGATGGACCCACACCTCACATTGTTTATGAAAATTAACTTGAAGTGGATCAATGACCTAAATATAAGAACTAAAACCACAAAACTCTTATAAGAAACCTAGGAGTAAAGCTTTGGGGTTTATTTTATTTATTTATTAAATTGTGATTTGGGTGAAAATTTACAGAGCAAATTCATTTTCCATACAGCAGTTCAAATACACTTTGTCTCATGACGTTGACCACAATTTACCACAATGCAACATCTCCCCTTATACTTCCTCCCGATAGTTACCTCTTCCCTGTGTCCATCCCTTCATGCACTCCTGCCCCCTGAGCTGTCTCCCTGTGCATAAGCAGCCCTTCTTTCTCCCATGATTGTTCTCTCCAAGGAGTGTATCTACCTAAGGTAAATGTTCAGCTCATATGCCTATCTATTGTTTGGCTGGAAGCCACAGGCGTGGGTTCAATTCCAGACCTGAGAGGCAGCTAGGGGCCATAGGCTCAGTGGTTCCATGAGGCTCTATCAGACCAGCAAACCTAGTCCCCCCACTTTTTTTTTCTCCAAATGATTTTGAGTTTTGTTCCACATTGTTCTCCCTCTCTACCCAGGATCTTCCACATATATCCCCTTCCAAGTGGTTGACAGTAGTAGCTGGGCACCATCTAGTTCTTCTGGTCTCATAGTCTTATAGGCTGCAGATTAGATGGTGTACCAGTCGCTAGGATTAATTCTTTCCATGAATTTTTGTTTTTCTTCATTCTTCTTTGCTCTTGATGAGGAGAGACCCATTGTTGCATCTAGATGGCATCTTGCAAGCTTTTAAGATCCCAGTTGCTACTTGCCACAGTAGGAGGTGGAACAATGTTTTGTGTAGTATGTTATGCCAATTGAGCTTGATGTCCCCTGCCACTATGGTCCCGAGCCCTCAGGTTCAACTAGTCTCTCCCTCTTGGTAGGTGGGTGTGGCCAAGCAGTGACTACAACCTTGCCCCTTGTCAGCTCTACTATACACCTGGGAATTCACATCATACACATAAACTTAGAGGACCATTGTCTGCCAACCCTAAACATGTTCTTGGGTACACTTCGTGCTTCATAGACATACCTAATAGTTCAGCCCGTCCACCCATCTATCCACCCATATACCCATGTTTGCCTTCACTGACAACACTGTACTATATGTGCAAATGGGTTCATCTTTGTTGTCTGTACCTCCCACGTACCTCTCTATGTCTTTCTCGTCCTCAATGCCACTATATTGATCATTCACATTTGGTACATTGTCCTTCTTTTCACCCAAATCAAAACTTATCTCTGTCTATCTAACAGTGTTCCCTCCCCTCCTCTCCCACCCCAGTAACCAACAAAGAAAATATTCTTCCATAGATAAACATTTCCTTGACTTTTACAATAACGGACTAATACAATATTTGTCCTTTTGTGATTGACTTATTTCACTCAGCATAATGTCCTCCAAGTTCATCCACGTTATGCA
>NW_006922249.1:183637-184727 GCF_000298275.1 Orycteropus afer afer | reverse complement strand
TTATGCTTGATAGTCTATTTATGCCATATATTAGGGCCCCTAAATTTGCCCCTAGATTTTTCTTGAGGAACTCTATAGATTTAGGTTTCACATTTAAATCTTTGAGACCATTCTCAATGCTTCTCCTTATATACAGGAAGCAGACCACATACCTCAAGGCAGCTACTCAGCTGCTCCCAGTAGATTCCACCATGGAGTTGATTGCCAGTCTCATCATGGGGAATACTACATCCAGCTGCTCAGCCATTCAACCAGGCCTAGACAAGTTGACACAAAAAACATAACCACCATATTGTGTTATCATTCTCGTTTGATTCAAGGAATTTTTGAATTTCTATTTTTAGTTCTTCTCTTACCCAGTCTTTCTCAAGGAGGGTATTGTTCAGTTTCCATGTGTTTGCTCTTTTTCTGCTGATCTTCCTATTGTTGATTTCTAATTTGATAGCATTATGATCTGAGAAGATACTCTGCAGTATTTCAATGTTTTTAAATTTACAAAGGCTTGCTTTTTGGCCTAACATATGTCCTATCATGGAAAACGTCCCATGTGCACTGGAGAAGAATGTATATTGTGTTGTTGTTGGGTGAAGTGCTCTGTAGGTGTCTATAAGGCCAAGTTGGTGGATTGTATTGTTTAGCTCTTTTGTTGAGTTTCTTTCCGGTTGTTCTATCTTTCAAAGAAAGTGGTGTATTAAAGTCTCCCACTATGACTGTGGAGTCATCTATTTGGCTTTTCAAATCTTTTAAAGTCTGATTTATGTATTTTGGGGCTCTTTCATTGGGTCCATAGATATTTATTATGATTATACCTTCATGTGCAATTGATCCTTTAATCATTATGTAATGTCTTTCCTTGTCTCGTATGTTGCACCTTTTCAGTCATGCAGGTCTGGAGTGTCCTTGGGGTTATTGGCAAGCAGAACCTGTTCTTAAGCCCCTGGAATCTGGTAGAGCACTGTCTCTTTAAATATCCAAAATGGTCAAGCCGCTTGTAAACATTCAAAATGGCGTTGCCCTCTGGACAGGCAAAAGTCCACCGCTCAGCCCATCTTCCTCTTCACTGCTGTTTCTGCTTTTATTCCACAGCCAC
>NW_006922249.1:181324-183367 GCF_000298275.1 Orycteropus afer afer | reverse complement strand
TCCCTTCAAGGCTCAGGGGTCCAGGATTATCTTCTGTGTCTGTGTTAATTGGTTCCCCTTTTCTTTGTTGAAGAGGGTCTGTGCTGTCTTTCTGCCTATTCTGCCATCTTGGAATTGAATCTTCTGAGGTTTATTTTTTGAAAATGGATACTAGATACGACACCAAAAGCATGAGCAACAAAAGACAAAACAGATAAATTTAACTTCATCAAAACTAAAAATTTGTGCATCAAAAGACTAACAAAATAGAGACAAGATACAGAATGGGAGAATATAGTAGGTAACTACATATTTGATAAAGGTTTCTATTTTGGTTCTCTAGTGCTGCTGTAACAGACATACCATGGCTTTAACAAACAGAGATTTATTCTTCTACAGTTTTGTAGGCTAGAAGTCTGGGTGAAAGCCCCTAGACCTTGGGCTTCAGCTCTGTTTCTTGCTCCTAGCCCACTGAAGCTGGAGGCATCTCTTAACTCAGACAGCTGCTGGCTGCTGAGGCTGACAAACCCAAGGCTGACAAGTAAAATGCCATAGTCCCAATATTATCAAGCAACACAGCAGGCCAGTAGTTCAAGTCCACAGACAATCTCAAGATTGGCACACAACATGGCAGGCCACTTAGATGAAGATTCGGCCAAATGTAGGATCCAGATGTTCCAGAAAGTTCAGAGGCCTTTCTCAAAATGTCTTCTTATGTACTGGAAGCAGACCACATCCCGAAAACCGTTACTCAGCTGCTCACAGTAGTTTCTATCATAGAATTAATTACCTGTCTCATCATGTGGAATAACTACATCTAGTTGCCCAGTCACTCAAAACCAGGCCCAGCCAAGCTGACATACAACTTTACCACAGTTTAATATCCAGAATATATAACTAACTTCTACAACTCAAAAACAAAAAGACAAACAACTCAATTTAAACATAGCAAATGACTGGAATAGATATTTCTTCAAAGAAAATACACAAATGCTCAAGTAGCACATGGAAAGATGCTCAGTGTCATTAGTCATTGTTGTTGTCAGGGTTCTGACTCATTGTGATCCTATGTACAACAGAATGAAATACTGCCTGGTTCTGTCCCAGCCTCACAATCCTTGCTATGTCTGAGCCCATCATTGAAGCTACTGTGTCAATCTATCTCATTGAGAGTCTTCCCCTTTATTACTGACCCTCTACTTTACCAAACATGATATTTTTCCCCAAGGAATATTCCCTTCTGACAACACGACTAAAGTAGCTGAGATGAAGTCTGGCCATTCTCACTTCCAAGGAGCATTCTGGCTGCACTTCTTCCAGGACAGATCTGTTTGTTCTTATGCAAGTCCATGGTGCTTTCAGTATTCTTTGCCAACACCACAACTCAAAAGAATCAACTCTTCTTTTGTCTTCCTTATTCATTGTCCAGCTTTCACATGCATATGAGGCTATTGAAAATACCATGGCTTGGGTTAGTCATACCTTAGTCTTCAAAGAGCATCATGTTCTTCAGCACTTTAAAGTCATTAGGGAAAAGCAAACCAAAACCACAATGGGTTTTGGTTCACCCCACCAGGATGGCTATTATCAGAAAGATAGAAAATAACAAATATTGACCAGGATATGGGCATTGCTGGTAGGAATGTAAAATGGTACACATGCTGTGGAAAATAGATGGTTACTCAAAAACTCAAACAGAATTATACCATGACCTAACAATTCCACTCCTAGATACATATTCAAGAAATAGATTCTTGTACACAAATATTAATTGTAGCACTAATCACAATAGTCAAAGGTCGTAAACAATCCAAGTGTCGATCCACAGATGAATGGTGTGTTACACTGGGTTCTCTGTTGTTGTTGTTGTTGTTGTTATGTGCTGTTGAGTCGGCCCCGACTCATAACGACCCCTCCTTGGGTTTCCGAGGCAGTATCACTACGGAAGTAGGATTGCCCAACCTTCCTTCCGAGGAGTGGTTGGTGGGTTTGAACCGCCAGCCTTCTGGTTAGCAGTCAAGTGCTTTAACCACTATCCTACCAGAGCTCCTACTGGGTTCTCTA
>NW_006922249.1:180407-180984 GCF_000298275.1 Orycteropus afer afer | reverse complement strand
CTGATCCCATCATGGAAATAACCACATCACAACAGCTTAAACCACACAGAATTGTGGTCCAGCCAAGTTGACACACAGCTCCAACTATCACAAATGGAAACAAAATATGGAATGTCTGTACAGTGGAATTATTCATCCATAAAAATAAATAAATAAATGTGTCATACTGTGGTGGCTTGCATGTTGCTGTGAGACTGGAGGCTATGCCACTGGTGTTTCAAACGCCAACAGGGTTACCCATGGTGGACAGGTTTTGGTGGAGCTTCCAGACTAAGACAGACTCAGAAGAAGGAAGAAGCCATCCACTTCTCAAAGAATTGGCCAGTAAAAACCTTATGAATAACAGTGAAACACTGTCTGATATATTACTGAGAAACTTTACTAATTGCCCTGAAACATCGTCTGTCTGATATAGTGCCGGAAGATGAGCCCCTCAGGTCAGAAGGCACTCAAGATATGACTGGGAAAGAGCTGCCTCCTCAGAGTAGAGTTGACCTTAGTGATGTGGATAGAGTAAAGCTTTCAGAACCTCCATTGGCTGATGTGGCATAACTCAAAATGAGAAGAAACAGCTGCA
>NW_006922249.1:147478-179987 GCF_000298275.1 Orycteropus afer afer | reverse complement strand
TTTTTTTTTTTTTTTTACTGACTTCTGCAGTCTGAAATTGACCGAACACATACTCAAGATGTGTTGATTATCACTGGTGATTGGAATGCAAAAGTTGAAAACTGTGGTGGTTAATTTTCTATGTCAATTTGGCTGGGCCTGGTTGAGTGGCTGGGCAGCTGGTGGTCATTATTCCCCATGATGAGACTGGCAATCAACTCCATGGTGGGACCTACCACAAGCAGCTGAGTAGCTGATTTAGGGATGTGGTCTGCTTCCTGCATATAAGAAACAGTTTTGGGAATGGTCTCTAGCTTATGGCATGCTTGAACCCTGCATGTAGCTGTGTCATTGTTCAGCAGCCTGCTGTGTTCTGCTGACCTTGGGACTTTCAGTGGACTTGAATTAATGGCCTGTCGTGTGGTTCGGTAACATTGGGACTGTGCCTTTTTACTTGTCAACCTTGGGCTTGTCAGTCTCAGCAGCCAGCAGCTGTCTGAGTGAAGAAAAACTTCTAGTTCCAGTGGGCCAGGAGTAGGAGGCAGAACTGAAGTTCAAGGTGGAGGGGCTTTCACCCAGCCCCTAGAGTCTGGCACTTTGAACTCAGACTTAAAGCCTCCAAACTGTAAGAGAATCAACTCCTATTTGTTAAGGCCATCCCATTGGTGGTATATATTCTCGTCAGAGCAGCACTAGGTAACAAGAACAGAAACAAAGAAGAATCACCGGTAGTTGGAAAATATGGCTCTGGTGATAGAAATAATGCTGGAGAATGCATGATAGAATTTTGCAAGGCCAATGACTTATTCATTGCAAATATCGTTTTCAACAATACGAATGGCAGCTATACACATGGACTTTGCCAGATGGAGTACACAGGAATCTGGCTGACTACATATGTGGCAAGAGGCGATGGTAAGGCTCAATATCTTCAGCCAAAACAAGGCCAGGAGCTGGTTGTGGAACAGACCAACAATGCTCAGATGGAAGTTCAACTTGAAGTTGAATTGAATTGAAGACAATTGAAACAAGTCCATAAGAGCCAAAATATGACCTTGATAACATCCCTTCTGAATTTAGAGACCATCTAAAGAATAGATTTGATGCATTGAACACCAATGACTGAAAACCAGAGGAATGACATCAAGAATATCATCCATGAAGAAAACAAAGGGTCATTAAAAGGACAGGAAAGGAAAAAAAGACCAAAATGGATGTCAAAAGGGACTCTGAAACTTGTCCTCGAATAGAGAGTAGCTAAAGCAAATGAAAGAAATGACAAAATACAAGAGCTGAACAGAACATTTCAAAGAGCAGCTTGAGAAGACAGGGTCAATTATTATGATGAAATGTACAAAGATCTGGCATTAGGAAACCAAAAGGGAAGAACACACTTGGCATTTCTCAAGCTAAAATAACTGAGGAAAAAATTTAAGCCTTGAGTTGCAATACTGAAAGATTCTATGGGCAAAATATTGAACAATGTAGGAAACATCAAAAGAAGATGGAAGGAATACACAGAGTCACTGTACCAAAAAGAACTGGTCAATCTTCATCCATTTCAGGAGGTGGCATATGTTCAAGAACCAATAGTATTGAAGAAAGGAGTAGAAGCTGCACTGAAAGAATTGGTGAAGACCAAGGTTCTAGGAATTGACGGAATACCCATTGAGATATTTCAACAAATGAATGCCTCACTGAAGGCACTCACTTGGCTATGCTAAGAGATTTGGAAGACAGCTAGCCACCTGACCAACTAACTGGAAGAGATCCATATTTGTACCCATTCCAAAGAAAAGTGACCCCAAACAATGTGGAAATTATCAAACAATATCATTAATATTGCATGCAAGAAAAATCTTACTGAAGATAATTCAAAAATGGTTGCAGCAATATATTGACAGAGAACTTCCAGAAATGCAAGCTGGGTTCAGAAGAGGACATGGAACAAGGGATATCATTGCTGATGTCAGACGGATCTTGGCTCAAAGCAAAGAATACCAGAAAGATGTTTACTTGTGTTTTATTGACTATGCAAAAGCACTTGATTGTGTGGATCATAACGAATTATGGATAACATTGAGAAAAATGGGAATTCCAGAGCACTTAATTGTACTCATGAGGAACCTGTACATAGACCAGGAGGCTGTCATTTGAACAGAAAAAGGGAACACTGCATGGTTTAAAATCAAGAAGGGAGTGCGTCAGGGTTGTATACTCTCATCATACTTATTCAATCTGTATGCTGAGCAGATAATTCAAGAAGCTGGATTATATGAAGAAGAAGAACATGGCATCAGAATTGGAAGAAGAATCATTAATAACCTGCAGTACACTGATGACACAGCTTTGCTTGCTGAAAGTGAGGATGACTTAAGCACTTACTGATGAATATTGAAGAATACACTCTGCAGTATGGATTATATCTCAATATAAAGAAAACAAAAATCCTCACAACTGCACCTATAAGCAGCATCACTATAAATGGGGAAAAGATTGAAATTGTCAAAGACTTCAGATTGCTTGTTTCTACAGTTGACTCCAATGGAAGCAGCAGTCAGAACATCAGATAATGTATGTTGTTAGCAGTGGGCAAATCAGCTGCAAAGGACCTCTTTCAAGTGCTGAAGAGCAAAGATGTCTTCTTGAGGACTAAGGTGCTCCTGACACAAGCTATGGTATTTTCAATCGCCTCATATGTATGTGAGAGCTGGACAATGAATAAGGAAGACCAAAGAAGAATTGATGCTTTTGAGCTATGCTGTTGGCAAAGAATGCTGAAAGTACTGTGGACTGATAAAAGAACTAACAAGTCTGTCCTGGAGGAAGTGCAGTTGGAATGCTCCTTGGAGGCGAGAATGGCAAGACTTCGTCTCACCTACTTTGGTCTTGTTGTCAGAAGGGACCATTCCCTGGAGAAGGTTGTCATGCTTAGTAAGGTGGAGGGTTGACGAAAGAGGGGAAGGCCCTTAACGAGATGGATTGATATGGTGACAGTGGCGATGGGCTCAAGTATAGCAAGAATCATGGAGCTGGCGCAGGACCAGGTGGTGTTTCATTCTGCTGTGCATAGGGTTGTTATGAGTTGGAGACGACTAGATGGCACCTAACAACAACAACAAAGATTGAGAAATATTGTCATTAAAACCAAAACCAAACTCACTGCTGTCGAGTTGCTTCCACTCATAGCGACCCCTCCTTGAGTTTCCAAGATGGTATCACTATGGAAGTAGATTGCCCAATCCTCCTTCTGAGGAGTGGCTGGTGGGTTTGAACCGCCAGCCTTCAGGTTAGCAGTCAGATGTCTTTGGCACTATGCCACCGGAGCTCCCATATTGTCATTAGGCAATGCAATTGTATGTTATTACAACCCACTTACCCTCAGGGCCTGAGGTAAGTCACTACAACAAAGCCTTTAGCACTCATTCCAATCAGCTTTGGAGCCATGAATTCCAGCCTTGGATTCACCTGGGATTTGCATTTATTGTTTTTCTCTAAGGGAGCTCTGGTGGCATAGTGCCTAAGGCATTTGACTGCTAACCTGAAGGCTGGTGGTTCAAACACACCAGCCACTCCTCAGAAGGAAGGTTGGGCAATCTACTTCTGTAGTGATACCACCTCAGAAAGCCAAGGAAGGGTCGCTAGGAGTTGGCTCCAACTCCACAGCAGTGTTTGGTTGGTTGGTTGGTTGGCGTTCTTCTCTAAAGAAGTTATGGTGGTGCCTTGGTTAAAGCATTCAGCTGCTAACCAAAAAGTTGGCAGTTTGAACCCACCAGCCCCTCTGTGGGGGACAGAGAAGGCAATTTGCCTTCTTAAAGATTTACCACCTTGGAAATGCTATGGGGCAGTTCTACTCTGTGATATAAGATTGTTAGTTGGAATTGATTTGATGGCAGTGGGTTTGGTTTGGGGTTCTTCCCTAGAACTTCACATGCCTAGCTCCCTCATAACACTCAAGTCTTAGCTCAAGTATCACTTTCTCAGAGACATTTCCTCTGGCTACTTGTCTGCTAATCAGAAGGCTGGCTGTTCAAACCCACCAGCCACTCCTCGGATGGAAGATCAGGCAATCCTACTTCTGTAGTGATACTGCCTCGGAAACCCAAGGAGGGGACACTATGAGTCGGGCTGACTGGATGGCACATAACAACAACTCCTTATAAAGTAGCCACTCCTTACCTACTAATTACTCTTTCCCAATTCTTTTTCTCTTCTAGTTCTGATGATATCTGAAGTATCTCTGTCTTTTCCTACTAGAATGTAATATGTTTGTAGAATGTAGGGAGAGCATGGACCCTGTGTATTTTGCTGGAATTAAAAAAATTCAGAGGCTGAGCCCCACCCTCAGAGGTTCTGATATAATTAGTCTTGTTGCATCTGGGCATCGGGAGTTTTGCAAACTTAGGGGTAGCCTAAATTGAGAACTATTGCTTTAAAGAGCTTTGATCACATCTTCACTTCAACTGGGGGATTTTTGCTTGTGGCCTGCTTGCTTTTTACTTCACTAGGGTCAACAACAACAACAAGGGTGTGAAAAGTGAGACTTTCGGATTAGTAAGTCTAACAAAACATATCTCCAAACTTTCTAGATGCTACCCTTTCATAAGAAATTTATTTTCTCTTTTAGATGTTACCTTTATTTTTTTGGCCCACGGAAAGGCATAATTTGCGCTCAGCATTGATACTTCTGTAGTGATACTGCCTCGGAAACCCAAGGAGGGGTCGCTATGAGTCGGGTCCAACACGACGGCAAACAACAACAACAACACTGATATAAACAATGTCTCTTTGGTGTTCAAAGTTATTAGTTGGGCTAAACATCTCTCTTCTGTATCTATCCTTGTCTCTGTGTGTCTTTCTATGAAAGCTTTTCTCCCACTTCTAATTTCTCCCATCACCTGCTTGTCTGAATCCTTCAAGAGCAAATTCAAGTCTATATTTATCTACTAAACCCTCATCTACCTCAGACTTTTTCCTCTTTCAGATTTCAAAAACTGTTGTACCGTGTTGTTTACTACTTAATTGTATTTTCTCTTTGGTATGTATTGGAAGTCAAGGGCCATGAATGATACCTTTTTTGGTGCCTGAAGGAACTCTGGTGCATAGTGGTTAAAGCATTTGGCTGCTAACCAATAGGTTGGCGGTTCGAACTCACCAGCTGCTCCATGGGAGGAAGGTTTGGCTGTCTGTTTCCCTAAAGATTTACAGCCTTGAAAACCCTATGGGGCAGTTCTACTCTGTCCTAAAAGGTTGCTTTGAGTCTGAGTTGACTCAATGGCAGTGGGTTTTGTTTTGGTAAATATCTAATAAATTCAGGTTGATTGAGTGATTGACTGGATTCTTAGATCAATATCGCAGAAGAATTAGGACAGATGCAGCTGGGATGATTGCTGCTCACGAAGGAGTAAAGTTCAAAGTGGACATTTCAAAGGCCATTTTACTTAGTTTCCAGATATTTTTATGCTAGCAATAAAAGGAAGGCCTTTTGGCAGCCGTAGACTTGTTTGTCTACTGATATATTTTAAAACCAGTCTTGTTCTAGAAGCATGCATCTTTATGCCTTTATTTTCTCAACTTTTGTAGTGAAGCAATACCAGTTTGTTTATAAAACTAAGCTTTTTAGACATTAAAGGAAGCAAAAGAAACATTTTCCTGAAAGCTTTAGGAAACTTGAGGAAGGAAATGAAAATGAATTCCTGTGTTATATAAAATTATATATATGTATGTGTACACACACACACACATACACACAAATATTCTGGTTCCAGCTTAAAGAGTTTTAAACAGTTTTCTGCAAAATTCTCTCTAGATTAGTTTCTTTGGGTCTAGTGAAAAAGAAATTTCATTTTTGCCTCATGTGTAACAGAACTGAGTGAGGGGTGATTAAAGAATTCACTTGTAGCTACTCTGAACAGAGAAGGTGGCTTTTTGTCTGCAAACTTCTCATGACTGCCTTCATTTAGGGAGGGAGGAGAGAAACAGAGAGGCAAATGTTCTGTATTTTTCAGTTTCATCATTGTCTACTGCTGCCTTCTAGTCACTACTTAAGGATCTCAAAAGAGATCACGCCTTCAATGATGTCATTCTAACCTCTCTCTGAAAACAGAAGCTGAGTTTTTTTTCCTTTATGCTTCTAAGTGGATCACTAGTAATTACACTGTTAAGAGAAATAATTTGAAAGTGATTCTTACCCACAGGTTACCATGCTTCCCATTCCCAGAAATCGTGCACATTTTGGTTTTTTTTTCAGCGTTCTGGAAAAACCCTGCAAAGCCTTGCCAGCACTGCGCACATAGGATATTCTCTCAAGAGCCAGCAGGGGGCATCTGTAATACTCACTGAATTTACTTGTCCTTTCTGTTTACCACAAGGGCTCTCATGGTGTGGTGCTTAAAGCATTTGGCTGCTGACCAAGAGATCAGCAGTTTGAACCCACCAGCTGCTCTGTGGGAGAAAGATGAGGCAATCTGCTTCCATGAAGATTTATAGCCTTGAAAACCCTTTGGGTTCTGCTATGTCCTATAGGATCATTGTGAGTCAGAATCAACTTGAGGGCAATGGGTTTGGTTTTTTGGTTTCTGCGTACCACTCCTCTCCTCTATACCCTGGAACACACAGGGAGCCGTTTGTTGGTATCCTGAGCTGGGACAAAGCAGTCTCTAAGCCTTCAGAGTTGGTTTACTTCTCTTCCCTGTCATTTTCCTCTGCTCCTTGCTTTTGCACCCACACACCTAAACATTCACTTTTTCCTGGGCCAAGTACCCTCTCTCCCCTCTCATCAACATCAGATGCTAAAACCACAAACCATCTTCTCTTCCCACTGACATGGGACTCTCCAGTCTATTTTAAATTTAAGGTGTACAGTAGTTAATTTTGGAGTTTTATACATGTTAACATGCCACTGCTTCTTTCTGTGGGAATGAGTTGATTTTGACCCTGGTGGTGTGGATTTTCAGCATGTGGTCTGATGAGAGGGGGAGATGTGGAGAGAGGAGGTACAAAGGAGAGAACTGTCGTAAACAATCTCAAGATACACTAAAGGGTTAGGCTGCCCTAGTCTGAAAAATATCAACTTCCATAGAGTCAGCCCTGACTCATAGCCACCTCATGTGTGTCACAGTAGAACTGTTTTCTGTAGAGTTTTCAATGGCTGATTTTTCAGAAGTAGACCTTCAGGCTTTTTTCTAAGGCTCCCTTGGGTGGACTTGAACCTCCAACCTTTCGATTGGCAGCTGAGCACGATGGCCACCTACATCATTTAGGGACTTTGTCCTAGTCTGAAGGTAGGGAAACCCCATACACCTTTGGGTTAAACTCCCTAACTTTAGTTATTAGTGATTGAATGGTTGATGGCTATGGCTTGTCAAAAGGTCACAGACTGAAAACTGTCCATCTTTCAGTGGATTTTCTCACTGGGCTATTTTGCTCACACATCTCTTACCCCAAGTGCTGCCTCCGCCCCCCCCCCCCCCCCCCCCCCCCCCCCCCCCCCCCGCTACATAATTTATGGGGCTTAGTGGAAAATGCAGGACCTTTTGTTAAAAAAATTATTAAGAATTTAAAGTTGGTGACTGCAGAGCATTGAACTAAGCACAGGCCTTTCTGAGTTGCAGAGCCCTATGGAATTGCACAAGTTGCACTGCCCCAGACATATGTGGGACACACTTTTCTTTGTCGTAGACCAGGGGACTGCTGTGAGAGTTTCTCATATCTGAGACCTTCCCTGTCTTCGGGAATCAGGATCTTGGATATTGAGAGAGATACACTGCAGGAGTCAGTGAGATTTTACTTGACAAATATGTGCGATGCACTGTTCCAGGCTTTGCAGATTCTACAGTAAACAACAGTGCAGCCGGAATGCTCCTTGGAAGCAACAATGGCCAGACTTCGTCTCACCTATTTTGGTCATGTTGTAGGAAGGGACCATTCATTCCCTGGAGAAGGATGTCATGCTTGGTAGGGTGGAGGGTCGACAAAAGAGGGGGAGGCCTTCAAGGAGATGGATTGATACGGTGGCTGCGATGATGGGCTCAAGTATAGCAGGGATTGTGGGGCTGGCGCGGGATCAGGCAGTGAGAAAATCCAAGGGGCCAAGTCAGTCTTGTTTATCACTGTAATCTTATTTCCAGACATATGATCTGGCACATGTAGGTGCTCAGTAACTATGTGTTTAATGAGCCAGTGAGTGAACACAGTATGTAACAAGATTTCATGTAATTGTAATGTGAGAAATAACTTTAAAGGAATTGAGTAAGGCAGAATACTTTAACAGTGTTTTATAGTTGTAGCCCCCACTTCTATTTATAGTTGTTTTATATCGTCCTCACTTTGCTTTTACTAAATCTGTTAAGATATTAAAGAACAGTTGATATGAAAAAAATTATGTGTCTTACGGCCTTACGACCTTGTGAGCCTGAATAGGCTAAGATGGACCATCAGACTGTATTTTTAGTGTGAGGTCAGTAGGTGGTGCTGTATATTGTTAGGGCTTTACCTCAACAAGGCAACATAGGAGGAGGCTCACTAATGTAGACCAGCATGTTAAGTGCCGTTTAATTGGAATATATACTTTTTCTACTTAAAATCAGATTAGTTTCTCTAGTAATTTCATAGGGTTTTCTTGGAATTATATGTAAGAAAGTAACATTTGAGAATGTCATTTTTCCTTAAGCAGAACACTGAGATATTATTTAAATGATAGAAAATAGTCTCATTATTGGAAACAGAGCAGTGCCCACATGGTGCACGTGCCTTAAACGCCTGAGGACAATTTTCCTCTCCATATGATTCTGCATCTGTATCCATTTTCAATATACATATATATTGGCTGCTATTTGTAAAAGGAGCACATAAGTTATCATTAGGTATATTTTCTGTATTAAATTTGTTCAGGGAAGTGGAAATGCAGGAAATTGTATAGGGAGAGGAATGTGCAAAGGGGAAATGAGGCTGCAGTAAAATTTAGGGGGTTGTGAGGTTTTATGGGAAATTCTCTGAATGTTTTTCAGATGGCAAGATTTCTTCAACCATGAGCCTTCTCCAGCATCTTTCTCCACCCAGAGAACTTGCAAAAGCAGCACCACCTCGTTAAAGCTGCTTCCCTAGAACCCTGCAGCTGGTTAGTTTCTTCTTGCCCAATGCCCAACTCCCTGCCATTAGGATTGGTTCTTATAGAATAAACACAGTCATAGTCAGATATTTGGAGACTTCTGTATTGTCAGGCCTGAAGAAAAGATTCTGGGGAGAATTAATAACTTTCCTGTAGATCAGGTGGAATAAACATTACTTTGCATGATGACTTGTGTCCCCTAAAGAGTCCCTGGGTGGATTTTAGAAGTGTGGGTTTCTGAGGACGAGTCTGTGCCCTTTCACGGTATTAAAGATGCTGCTATTGAGTAGAGTCTGACTCATGGCAATGGAGTAAAAATCCTGCCCAGTCTTATACCATCCCCATGATTGGTTGGAGAGGGGACCATTGTGATCCATAAGATTTTCATTGGCTGATTTTCAGAAGTAGTTTTCCAGGCCTTTCTTCCTAGTCTTAGTCTGAAAGAAACCTGTTCAGCATCATTGCAACATTCAACCTTCCACTGGTGAAAAGGTGGTGGCATTGTTTGAAGTGTAGTGGTGGGAATCAAACCAAGGTCTCCTATGCAGATGGGACAATTCTACCACTGACCCACCAATGATGTCGATCTCTTGAAATGGAGGCATTGAGACCTGTCACCATCAGTAGACCTGGAAAAAGTGCCTAGGCCAATATATTGGCTTACGATTGTTTTTTCTTCAAGTAATATTTATATCCTTCCTTCCCTGGATCTGGGGCCTGGAATTGCAGAGAGCATGGAATTAGTCTGCCTTTTCTCTTTAGCACCTTCTTCCTCCTCACTGTGATCAGAGACCTCTCTACAGTGGATAAACTGCTTTAAGTGACCAGCCTGTTCAGCTCTTTCCTTTCACAGAGTCCACCCTCTAACCTTTCTTCAAACTCTTCTACTATGCTCTTCTGGTTACCTGGTGCTGCTCTGACAAGTTGTTGTTGTTGTTGTTGTTATTTTGCCGTCGAGTCGGCCCCGACTTATAGCGACCCCTCCTTGGGTTTCCGAGGCAGTCCACAAATAGGATGGCCTTAACAAACAGGAGTTTATTCTTATTTATTCAGTTTGGAGGCTTTAAGTCCAAGTTCAAGTGCCAGGCTCTAGGAGGTGGGTGAAAGCCCTCAACCCTGGGGTCCAGCTCTGCCTCCTGCTCCCGGCCCACTGGAGCTAGAGGCATTTCTTCACTCAGACAGCCGCTGGCTGCTAAGGCTGAGAAACCTCAAGGTTGACAAGTAAAAAGGCACAGTCCCGATGTTACCACACAGCAGGCTGTTGACTTAAATCCATTGTAAGTCCCAAGGTCGGCAGAGCATAGCAGGCTGCTGAGTAATGACAAGGCTACATGCAGGGTCCAAGTGTGCCAAAGGCTAGAGACCATTCTCAAAGCTTCTCCTTATATACAGAAAGCAGACCACATACCCAAGGGCAGCTACTCAGTTGCTCCCAGTAGATTCCACCATGGAGTTGATTACCAGTATCATTATGGGGAATACTACATCCAGCTGCTCAGCCACTCAACCAGGCCTAGCCAAGTTGACATAGAACCATAACCATCACATATGCCATCTAAACAAAAAAAAACAAACCCATTGCCGTCAAGTCAATTCTAACTCACAGTGACCATATGGAACAGAATAGAAACCCCATAGGGTTTCTAGAACTGTAAATCTTTACAGAAGCAGATTGTCACATCTTTTTCCCACAGAGCAGCTGGTGTTTTTTTTTTTTTTTTTCCCACCCCCTGAGTCAATTCCAGCTTACAGTGACCCTGTAGGAGAGTAGAACTGCCCCACAGGGTTTACAAAGCTATACATTATTATTTTTTAAAAAATTTTTATTGTGATTTGGGTGAAAGCTTATAAAGCAAATTCATTTTCCATACAGCAGTTTCATAGACATTTTGTTTCATGACATTGACTGCAATTCCCCACAATGTAACCAGCTGGTGGGTTTGAACTTCTAGTCTTTTGGTTAGCAACCTAGCACTTTAACTACAGTGCCAACATGGGTCCTTACTGTGCCATCTACTCAGTATTTATTGATTCAGCAAATGAGTGGTATATGTCCACTGTGCACTAGGCGTTGTGCTGGGTGTGGGAAACAGCAGGGAACATTTTATATCCTGAACCTTTCCTTAGAATAAACCCTCTTCCTCTTTGATTCATTTGAAGCCTGAGTTTCCTCTGATGAGACCGCTTATCTTTAGGCCTTGTCAAAAAGCTCCCCTTAGCCCAGGGATTGAAAGTGGGGCTATCTTTCCATCTCACCATCACTAATGTATTGACACCTCACGGGTGACAAGCTGGCTCCAAGAAAGTCTAGGCCTTATTTTTGCATTCAAGGCAGGAAGAAGGGGAATTCATCAACTATGTTTGTTCCTTTTATTAGAGAAGGAAGAGTTTTCCCAGAAGGCTCCCAGCAGAGTTCTCCTTATTTCCCCATTGCCACTTCTAGCTAAGAGGAATTCTAGGAAAACTAGTATCTGGCTTTAGGGAGAAAGTGTTGGGAATGGCTCTTGAGTTAGTTAACTAAAAACATTTGCCCCTGAGCTACACTCCTTCCAGTTGGATTATGCTCTTCCATATAAGTTGCCATAACATATCAACATCCAGATCTCTCTGTCACATCCATTGACTCTCGGATCATCGTTTCTCTCCTGGCTCTGTCTCCTGATACCATGCTGCTGAGTTTAACTTCAGCATTGATGACTCATGGCCTTAGTGTTCTGTGACCTCCATCACCCCTCCAACCCTCTCCTCCACTCCTCTTAGGCAACCCAGAAAATAGCCAATGCTGAGCTCACTTCTTCAGACTTGCTCCTCCTCCTCTATTCCCATTCTCAGATCATGAAAATATCTCTCACTTGTTATTGCAATTAGAATCATCAGGTTTTCCTATGCTCCTCCTCTTCCCCTGCTCATGCCCAAAGGTCTGAGTCCTGCTCATCTTACCTCTGGAATAACTCACCCACCTCTCTCTTTGCGCTACCACAGCTCTACTTCAAGTCTTCATTCTTGTGCTGTTTCAATCCATCCTCCAAGCTGTCATAATTATCTTCATAGAGCATATATTTGATTGCTCCCCCTTCATTAAAAATCTTTCATTGTTCCTTATTGTTTTTAGTATAAAATGAAAGCATGAGATCCAAGATCCTTCCTGCCCATCAACATTACAACCTGACGTCTTCTGTGTTCTCACCCTTGTCAATGCAGGTTTTTAATTTCCCAAATAGATCTCAGTGCTTTATTGTGTTTGGAGCATTCTTTCTGCCTTTCTCTCTCAGCGAACTCCTTCTCACCTTTCAGAGACCAGATCAAATATAATCTCTTTAATATAACTTTCCTCAATCTTCTAGGCAGAATGAATCATATTGCCTTCTTTTCTCCTATTGGGTTGTTAGAATCACATTTGTGACTTTTTTGTGTTCTAATAAAACTTTATTTAGAAAAACAGATAGCAGAATGAATTTGATGCATGAGCCATAATTTGCTCAAGTGATAGTGTTCTTTTTATGCAAAGCTACCTGATTTAGGAGAAGGTCAGTCTCTGCTTCAGCTTTCCATCTTTCATACCTGCTGCAGTGCCTGGCACATAGCAGGTGCTCAGTAGATGTTTGCTGAACAAATATTTTTGAACTATTGTGGATAGCAATGGAGGAAATTTTCTAAATGTTGTGCATTAAGAACATTCTTAACATGTGGTAAAGATGAATCCTGAAAGTTTAGTGAAGAAAACTTCAGAGAACAAATGTTTACCACAGTGTAGAGTTCTTCAGTTTCCAGGATTGGAGGTGGTGTGTGTGGTTGATGTTTTTAGAACAAGGCAATGGCTCAGCCCCGTGGGAGCAGATTGCATGAGACAAGCACCCAGAATGGGGGAGATAATGCCAGCCAATCTGTCATATTTCATCATCTGCTGGTCCTGGGCCGGTAAGATTCTTAATATATGTCTCACATCCTTACATCTTGTGAGAAGCTGCCTTTAAATTTCATTTTCTGCAGGATGCTTATACAACCCAATGTCTAAAAATAATATTTTAAAAAAGCATATTATTTATACTGAGTTTAGTAAATGAATCTTTGTGTACTGTATTTTGTTAAGCACAGACTCTGATCATTTCTGCTGTGTGATGAATTCTGCAGATACGGAGAAGAGGCAAATCTCTTTTATAGTTTACTTCTTAGTCAACCAAGAAATAACATTTTTTTCTCTCAATCTTACACTGCTAAAAAAGTAATTACATAATTATGAGAAAGCAGTTTGGGGAATAGTCCATTTAGTACTCATGTGTAGAGGGAACTTTTATTGTGCACATAAAGAAAGACTGGTGACTTCCTTTTTTTTTTAGTCTGGGAAACTTTGACTTGCTGGTGGGGTGTAGATGTTGGCAAATAAAATATGTGGGTTGGTTAGTTGTTTGTGTATACTTACATGACTGTAGGTGACTGTAGGGGTGTGTGTGTGTGTGTGTAGATCAGTAATTATAATTAAACCTCCTAAATTTAGAAAGCCAGTGGGAAAGATATGGTGAATTTATAAATAAATATCCATTATATTATACTAATGTCATAGATGTTGTTGTTGTTGTTAAGTGCCGTTGAGTCGTTTCCGACTCATAGTGACCCCATGCACAGCAGAACGAAACACTGCCTGATCCCGCGCCAGCCCCACAATCCCTGCTATACTCGAGCCCATCATCGCAGCCACTGTATCAATCCATCGCCCTGAAGGCCTCCCCCTCTTTCGTCGACCCTCCACCCTACCAAGCATGACAGCCTTCTCCAAGGAATGGTCCCTTCTTACAACATGACCAAAATAGGTGAGACGAAGTCTGGCCATTCTTGCTTCCAAGGAGCATTCTGGCTGCACTTCCTCCAGGACAGATCTGTTAGTTCTTTTAGCAGTCCACGGTACTTTCAGCATTCTCCGCCAGCACCACAACTCAAAAGCATCAACTCTTCTTCGGTCTTCCTTATTCATTGTCCAGCTCTCACATGCATACCAGGCGATTGGAAATATCATGGCTTGTGTCAGGCGCACCTTAGTCCTCAAGGAGATATCCTTGCTCCTCAGCACTTGAAACAGTTCCTTCGCAGTTGACTTCCCCAATGCTACACGTCGTCCAGTGTCCTGACTGCTGCTTCCGTTGGCATCGATTGTAGAACCAAGCAACGTGAATTCCTTGACAACCTCAATCTTCTCTCCATTTATTGTGATGCTGCTCATTGGTCCAGTTGTGAGGATTTTTGTTTTCTTTATGTTGAGATGTAATCCATGCTGCAGACTGTATTCTTCAACCTTCATCAGTAGGTGCCTTAAGTCATCCTCACTTTCAGCAAGCAAAGTTGTATCGTCTGCATATCTCAGGTTGTTAATGATTCTTCCTCCAATCCTGATACCACGTTTTTCTTCATATAGTCCAGCTTCTCGGATTATTTGCTCAGCATATAGATTGAATAAGTGTGGAGAAAGAATACAACCCTGACGCACTCCCTTCTTGATTTTAAGCCATGTAGTGTCCCCTTGTTCTGTTCGAACAACAGCCTCCTGGTCAAGGTACAGATTCCTCATGAGTACAATCAAGTGCTCAGGGATTCCCATTCTTCTCAATGTTATCCATAATTTGTCATGATCCACACAATCAAATGCCTTTGCATAGTCAATAAAACACAAGTCAACATCTTTCTGGTATTCTTTGCCTTGAGCCAAGATCCATCTGACAACAGCTATGATATCCCTTGTTCCACGTCCTCTTCTGAATTCGGCCTGAACCTCTGGAAGTTCTCTATCAATATACTGCTGCAAACGTTTCTGAATTATCTTCAGTAATATCTTACTTGCATGTGATATTAATGATATTGTTCTATAATTTCTACATTCTGTGGGATCACCTTTCTTTGGAATGGGCACAAATATGGATCATATGCCATAGATAGGTCTCCTTTAATAGATAGATGGTATTTGAAATCCTTTAAGTGGTAGTTCTTTAAATATCCTTCCTGAGCATTGTCAATGTTATTAATTTCCTTTAAAATGGCTCCTTTTCAAACATGCTACAAAAGTAATCAGGAGCAGATTACCCAGTAATCAAGCTAAGCATGGGCTTACTTGTGCTTACTTAAGCTTACCTTGCTTACTGGGTGCTCCATCCCTGTCAGGGATTCTAAATTTGAAAAGAGGCTTTGATTCTGTGGGAAGATGCTGTGGGGTTGGGAGACAGACAGATACCAGCTATACCTAGAAGCCAAATCTTTGATGTGGTGAAACATTGTGAAGTTGTTCACTACAGATTAATAAGTAAGCACAGTAAACATATGCTTACCTTGCTTACTGGGTAAACTGACACTGACGGTAATCTTCAGTTAAGGTTGAATTACCATTATCTTCAGAGTAGTACGATTTGAAATAATGAGGATTTACTGAAAATTTCCTACTTTGAATCACAGAAGTTAATGATAGTTCTTGCCATCAAATTGTACTAAAGCAGAGATAAGTGGTATAAATAGGTACTTCCCTAGAAATATATTTTATCTTCTGGTTTAACTAGGGAAGTAAGCAATTGGTAATTGCTAATGAGTTAGAAGGTACTGTTCAGGAATTTTTGAGGCAGATCTTCCATTTTTGAAATATAAAAGAAGATGAATTATGCTGATGGGTTTAAGTATATCATCTCTTCTGCATTCCACATATGGCTTTGTGTGAAAAAGAAAGAGACAGTTCTAAATGGGTAACTTGGCAGGAATGCTGGTGATAGGAGAAAATTTTACCGAAGGCAGAGTGTGATGATAGAAAGAGCAAGCTTGGCCTTGAACACAGAAGTCTGTCCTCTTTGGGCTGAATACTGAGAAAGGACAGTGTGGATTTCCCAGTATTGTTGTTCTACAGGTGTGGCAACAATGTCAAAAGCAAAATCTGTTGTTGGAGTAATGAACTTCGAATTGAAGAAGAATGTTGCAAGCATCCCTTTCATGTAATGAATTAAGTCCTGGTTTCATATGAGTGATGGCTTAACTGCTAGTAGGCGACCTCTTTTTTCCATTTAAAAGATTAAGCTTTATTTAGGGCAGAGTTGAAGAGAGAACAAAGAGTCAGTAAATTAGTAGCATAATCTGTTGAGTCATGAGAAAATAAAGGCTTGTATATGCACATAGAAACATCTATGCTTGGCTTACATAAGTCTGTGCCTTAAATGTCAATGGTGCTGTTGCTTCCTCTATTTCTTCTCTCCCTAAAGGTTTAAAGCCAGGTACTGTACCCTTATTCTCTTTTTATCATTGGGGTTTTCCTCTTCTTCCTGTAGGTAAAGAAATTTCTTTCCTTACTCTCTGGATCACCAATGACCTTCACCTTGCTAATACTTGTTAGGATGACCCATGACCTCCAGCATTTGTTAGGGTGATCCATGACCTTCACCTCGCTAAATCCAATGTTCAGTCTCAGTTGTCATTTATTTGACCTTTCAGCAGCATTTGACACAGCTGATCACTTCCTCCTCCAGCTAATGCTTTCTTCTCTTGACATCCATGACACTACCCTACCTTACATCCACTTCTTCCCGGACACTTACTCATTCCTTCCTTTTTCATTGACACCTCCACGTGTCAGATCTTTCATCCCTTTTTCTTTCTATCTTACTCCCTTGGAAATCTCATCTGGTCTCGTGCTTTATATGCTAACAACTTCCATATGTACATCTCCAGACCACTCTTGTCCCTGAATTTCAGACCCTCTCATTTAACTGTCTAGTCTACATCTCTACATTTCCACCTGAGCATGTTAACATGTCTAAAATCGACTCTAGATCTTTCTACCAAATGGTTTCCCTTCCAGGCTTTTTTTTTTTTTAAATTATGGTTTGGGTGAAAGTTTACAGAGAAAATTCATCTTCTATATAACAGTTCATACACATTTTGTTTCATGACATTTATTGCAATCTAATGTAACAGCTCTCTTCTCACTTCTTCCCTGTAGTTACATTGTCCCCGTGTCCTTATTTCCTATGTATTCTTGCCCTCTGACTTATCTCCCTGTACAAATGCTGCCCTTCTGATCTCCCATGGTTGATTGTTCTAAGGAGTGTACCTACCTGGTGTAAATGTTCACCTCATACACATGTCGATTGTTTGGCTGGAAGCCACAGGAGTGAGTTCAGTTCCAGGCCTGAAGAATGACTAGGGGCCACAGTCTTAAGGGTTTCATCAGTCTCTATCAGATCACTGAGCCTGGTCTTTTTTTTATGATTTTGAGTTTTGTTTCACATTTTTCTCCCACTCTATGCAGGATCTCCTATTCTGATCCCTTTCTGAGTGGTTGACATGGAGGCTGAGGTTCACATGGTCCACTGGTTCCTTGGACTGATTGCTTCCATGTGTCTTTAGTTTTCTTCATTCTTCTTTACTCCAGACGAGGAGAAACCAATTGTTGCATCTAGATGGCTGCTTGCAGTAGGATATAGAACAATGTTTTTGTGTAGTATGTTATGACAATTGAACTTGATGTCCCCTGCAGCTATGGTGCTGAGTCCACAGGTTCAACAACTAGCTCCATCAGGGTGGCTGGCTGTGGCTAAGAAGTTATCATAACTTTGTCCCCTGCTAGTTCTATTTATATGGACATTCTTATAGCACATACAAATACATATGTAGAAATATCTGCCAACCTTATATATGGTCACGGGTATATTCGTTTTTGCTTAGATATACCTGATCATTCAGCCTGTCTACCTATGTATCTACCTATGGATTAATGTCTGTTATTGCCAATAATGCAATATTTCATATGTAAAAGTGTTTATCTTTGTTGTCTGTATCTCTTGTGCACCTCTCTGTGTCTTCCTTTTTCACAGTGTTATGTGTTGATTACTTACTTTTGTTATATTGCCTTTCCCTTCACCCAAATCAATACTTGTCTCTTACCTATCTAGCAGTTTTCCCTCCCTTTCCCTTCCATCCCTGGTAACCAACAAAGAAATTTTCCTTCCACATATAAACCTTCTCATGACTTTTTACAATAGTGGATTAAGACAATCTTCGTCCTTCTGTGATTACTTATTTCACTCAGCACAATGTCCTCTAAGTTCATCCACATTAGGTAGTATTTCATGAGTTCTCCATTATTCTTCAGTGTTGTATAGTATTCCTCTGCTCATGGGCACTTACATGGTTTCCATCTCTTTACTATTGTGAATAGTGCTGTGATGAACATGGGTGTGGATACATCTGTTCATGTCCTGGCTCTTACTTCTTTAGGATACATACCTCTTAATAGTATTGCTGTATTAAATAACATTTCTATTTCTACCGTTTTAAGGAATCATCATACTGATTTTCACAGTGGTTGTATCATTTTACGGTCTTAATAGCAGTGTATGAGAGTCAATGTCTCTATACCCTCACCAGCATTTGTTATTTTCTGTCATGTTGAACTTTGCTAATAATGCTGGGATGAGATGGAATCTCATTGTTGTTTTGATTTGCATTTCTCTAATGTCTGATGATTGTGAACATTTCTTCATGTGTTTCTTGGCCACCTGAGTATCTTCTTTGGTGAAGTTTCTATTCATGACTTCTGCACATTTTTAAATTGGATTGTTAATCTTTTTGTTGTTGAGGTGTTGGAGTTTTCCATCAATTTTAGAGATAAGTCCTTTGCCAGATGTATCATTGCCAAATATTTTTCCTCCCTCAGTATAGCCCCTAAGTTTATCCTTAGTTTTTCTTTGATGAACTTTGTAGTTTTAGGTTTCATGTTTAAGATTTGATCCATCTGGAGTTAGTTTTCATGTATGGTGTGAGGTATGGATCTTGTTTCATTTTTCTGCAAATAGATATTCAGTTTTGCCAGCATCATTTGTTAAAGAGACTACCTCTTTAGCATTTAATGGATTTTGGCCCTTTGTCAAAGATCAGCTGACCATAGGTGGATGGATTTATTTCTGTGTTCTCAATTTTGTTCCATTGGTCTATGTTTGTGTCTTTGTACAAATACCAGGCAGTTTTGACTACTGTGGTTGTGTAGTAGGTTTTGAGATCTGGGAGTGTGAGACCTTCTACTTTGTTCTTCTTCTCCAGTAGTGCTTTGTATATGAGGTCTCTTTCCTTTCCATATAAAATTAATGATTGTTTTTTCCATATTCTTCAAGAATGTTGATAATGGATCAGGATTGCATTGAATATATAAATTTCTTTGGGTAGTATTGCCATTTTCAGTCTTCAGTCTTCTTATCCATGAGCATGGTATATTCTTCCATTTATGTAGATCTCTTATAGTTTATTGAAATAGTGATTTGTAGTTTTCTTTGCATAGGTCTTTTGTGTCCCTGGTAAGATTTATTCCCAAGTATTTATCTTTTTGGTAGCTATTGTAAATGGTATTGATTTCCTTATTGCTTTTTCAGAGATCTCTTTGCCACAATCATTTCTTAAGTGGATGAACATTCAGTGCTAGACTGTCACATTATTTTATTTTAAAAGCTTGTTTTACATTCAATGTTGTGTGTACATTTAGTCTCAGCCCCCATTTACCATGTCCAACACTAATCCAGTCTCCTCCCTTCCCTACCCTGTAACCTTGACCCTGTGACCCCTCATATTTATATACTCCTGTTTGTTCTGCATTTCCTCAACCTGAGTGTCGGTCCTCTGGTGCCCCATGGTCCATTGCTCTAAGGGATGTATTACCATAGAGTATTGGGTGTGTCATCCTGGGTTGAGTGGTCTGCATGTACATTTTGTTAACTATTGGGCTGAGAGCCAGTCCCTGAGGGTGAATTTTATTCCAAGGGCAGAAAGTATTCCAGGGCCATAGTATTGGGGGTCTCATCAGACTTCCTCTGACCAGTAATTCTGGTCATTATTGAGTTTTTGGATTTTGTTCC
The DNA here is from genome assembly GCF_000298275.1 of Orycteropus afer afer. Taxonomy (NCBI): domain Eukaryota; kingdom Metazoa; phylum Chordata; class Mammalia; order Tubulidentata; family Orycteropodidae; genus Orycteropus; species Orycteropus afer. The sequence continues at coordinate 160,034 of NW_006922249.1, read as the reverse complement.
ACATTTTCCCTCCCACTCTATTCAGGGTCTCCAGATTAGATCCTTTCCTGAGTGCTTGGCATTGGTAGCCGGGCACCATCTAGTTCTTCTGGTCTTGAGGGCCATCATGTCCTATGGCTGATTGCTTCCAAATGCCCCCTCCCTTTTTTTTTTTTGCATCCTTTTTCACTTCCAATGTGAGGAGACCATTAGCTGCAACTTAGTGGCTGCTTGAAAGCTTTTAAGACCCCAGCTACTACTCACCAATGTAGGATGCAGAACAAGGGTTTTATGTATTTTGTTGTGCCAATTGAGTCTAGTGTATCCCAGTAATATGGTCCTGAGCTGGTAGATCTATTGGATCTCTTTCCCGTAGGGTCTGGGTGTCTGTGATGTATTACTCTGTATCTGTCTTCTATTGTTTCTGTAATGAGTGCAGGTATTTTGTATCATTGGTGTCTGTGCAAGATTAGCCTCAGCTGAATCTATCCTTGGTCTAGAGTATACTGCTGTTCACTGACCCCCATCTGATCCTCTCAGGTGTTTATGTGTTTATCTGTAGCCTGGTGTTTGGTGTTAATGGTAATGCAGTAGTGTGGGCACACTGGTTGGTGTTAGCATCTGTTGTCTACCTAGACAGTCATATTTCTTAAGGGAAATAATACTAACTTCTGCCCAGGAAAGACTGCTGGAGAGATAGCATGTGCATGTGAGTCTATCTTGGTGAGCTTACATGGATATGTGAGATGGAGAATGAGAATTTTTCATATAAACAATTTAGTGATTATTTATAGAAACTTTTTGAGGAAATTTTTATTTAGTAAAAAAGGCACCAGAATGGGAATTTAAAAATCTGAGCTTGGGATTTGAGTTTAGGTCTTGCTTTTGCTTGGTTATGATACCTTGGGACTTAGTGTCAATATTAGCAAAATGAGGACCACTCTTGGGTGAGGAATACTCATTGGGTATTATGAAACTTCTATAAGGTAGCTATGTGAGAGAGCTCTATGAGCTGCAAAGTGTCTAAGAGTATGACCTGTTATCAAAGTCACCATGCAGTGCCATGGTTATAGTCCCAGAGCAGTAGTATTTAGATCCATAAGGAAACTAAGGGATCATGTAGTGAACTTTTCAATTTCACACAAGGAAAGTGAGGTCAAAAGGAATTGTGCCTTACCTTCTTAGTTTGAATAAGTGCACCCACAGTTGGAGCCTGTGTCGGAAGGGAGGCAAAGGGCCATGGAGAGCAGGAAACTTGGAACATTTCTGCCTTTGCAGAAACCAACCAAATTGAGATCCCTGACGGAGAGAATAGTTAGAACAAGTGCAAGACAGTTCTCAGAGACACAGTAAGAACCTCAAAAATAATGTTAAACTCATTTCATAAAAATGATTCTTGGGAGTTAATTTTGAAGAGTGTGATAAAAATTTTAACAACCAGAGTCTGGTTTAAGGCAAAGGCACCATTCCACAATGGTATTTATTCAGGTTTTAGGCTTAGAGCAATATTGTGCCCTAAGTTATCTCACAGATATTGTTGCTAGTTGCCACTGAGTTGGCTCCAACTCATGGCAACCCTATGTACACATCAGTGGTATCACTAGGGTTGGTGTCACCCACTGTGGTAACTCATGGTGTTACCCCTCACCCTCCATGGGACCTCTTCCCATACCAGACCATACAAAATCCTTAGTAATGTTTATTATCAATTTTAATCATAGAACAATACATGATAAACATGTTTGTAAATTGCTTAAATGTAATATTTCTTCTTCTTGTTGTTGTTAGGTGTCATCGAGTTGTTTCCGATTCATAGCGACCCCATGCACAGCAGAACGAAACACTGCCTGATCCTGAGCCAGCTCCACGATCCCTGCTATACTTGAGACCATAATCTCAGCCACCATGTCAATCCATCTCATTGAAGCCCTTCCCCTCATTCGTTGACCCTCCACCCTACCAAGCATGACATCCTTCTCCAGGGAATGGTCCCTTCTGACAACATGACCAAAGTGGGTGAGATGAAGTCTGGCCATTCTCACTTCCAAGGAGCATTTCAGGTGCACTTCCTCCAGGACAGATCTGTTAGTTCTTTTAGCAGTCCATGTTACTTTCAGCATTCTTTGCCAGCACCACAACTCAAAAGCATCAACTCTTCTTTGGTCTTCCTTATTTATTGTCCAGCTCTCACATGCATACGAGGCGATTGGAAATATCATGGCTTGTGTCAGGCAAACCTTAGTCCTCAAGGAGACATCCTTGTTCCTCCTTTGCGGTTGACCTTCCCAGTGCTACATGTTGTCTAATGTCCTGACTGCTGCTTCTATTGGCATCAATTATAGAACCAAGCAACGTGAATTCTTTGACAACCTCAATCTTCTCTCCATTTATTGTGATGCTGCTCATTGGTCGAGTTGTGAGGATTTTTGTTTTCTTTATATTGAGATATAATCCATACTGCAGACTGTATTCTTCAACCTTCACCAGTAAGTGCCTCAAGTCATCCTCACTTTCAGCAAGCAAAGTTGTATCGTCTGCATATCTCAGGTTGTTAATGTTCTTCCTCCAATCCTGATGCCACGTTTTTCTTCATATAGTCCAGCTTCTCGGATTATTTGCTCAGCATATAGATTGAATAAGTGTGGGGAAAAGATACAACCCTGATGCATTCCCTTCTTGATTTTAGACCGTGTAGTGTCCCCTTGTTCCTCGAACATATTTTTATTTATTTCTTAGGTTACATGAATACTAACAACAAAATTGTTTTGTAAAAATCTTTCTACATTGAATTACAGCATTATTAGTTACAACATTATTAGTAACTGAGTGGAAGTCTTTGATTTTTCTCCTTCTTCTCCTTTAATTACTACATCTTTCTCAAAAAAGTTATTTATATAGATTCACAGATACTACTTACCACAATATTGTAGCTAAAACACCAGAAAATTTGACAAAATCATCGACTATAGAAACATTGGCTCCAACAAACCAACATTGTGTGCTTGTAGCTCTTGTAGATGAAACCACGTGATTCCAAGCACCATTGTAATTGGGTAATACTGATAGCTCTGATTAGGCTAGGTGCCATCAAGTTCATTCTTCATAGAGACCCTATGTACCACAGAACAAAACACTGCCTGGTCCTGTGCCATCCTCACAATCATTGCTATGTTTGAACCTACCATTGCAGCCACTGTGTCAATCCATCTCACTGAGGGCCCTCCTCTTTTTCACTGACGCTCTACCTTATTAAGCATGATGTCCTTCTCCAGGAACTGGTCCCTCCTGATAATATGTCCGAAGTACATGAGATGCAGTCTTGCCATGCTTGCTTCTAAGGAGTATTCTGGCTGTACTTCTTCCAAGACAGATTTTTTGTTCTTCTGGCTGTCCATGGTATGTTCAATATTCTTCACCAACACCATAATTCAAATGCATCAATTCTTCTTTGGTCTTCCCTATTCATTGTCCAGCTTTCCCATGCATATGAGGTGATTGAAAATACTATGGCTTGGGCGAGGCACACCTTAATGGTCAAAAGTGACACATTTACTCTTTAACACTATGCAGAGGTCTTTTGCAGCAGATTTGCCCAGTGCTATATGTTGTTTGATTTCTTGACTGCTGCTTCCATGGCTGTTGATTGCAGATCCAAGTAAAATGAAATCCTTGAGGGCATTTGAGGTTTCAAAATGTAAATTAGCACAGAGTTTAGCTTTGTAGGTATACTAATTCTTATACACTGGGCTTACAAAAAAAAACATTTTTGTTGGTATAATTAACTACAGAGATATTTGTATAAGAAATAATAAATTTCTGCTGAAATAGTACACAAAAATTTTCTAAACAGTCATTTTGGTGTGACTTCCTCTGACTATGACACTCTCTCTGACAATATCACCTGGTGCAGTCCACACTCTTTGGATCCCCCTGGTGATGCCACTGTGTAATATAACAAAACCTTGTCCAATCTTCACATGATTGTTACTATGCTCAAGTCCATCATTGCAGGACTGTGTATTCTGAGTGCTTTCCATCCTAGGGGGGAGGTTATCTTCCGGCACTAAATGAGAATATTCTACTGTTGTTACATGCCATTGAGTCAGACCTGACTCATAGCAACCCTCCCTGGGTTTCTGAGGTGGTATCACTATGGAAGTAGATTGCCCAACCTTCCTTTCAAGGAGTGGCTGGTGGATTTGAACCGCCAGTCTCCTGGTTAGCAGTCAAGTGCCTTAGGGACTACACCACCAGATCTCCCACAGAATATTCTGTATTCATTGGTTGATCTTTGGAAATAGATTATCAGGCTTTTCTTTCTAGTCTGCCTTAGTCTGGAAACTCTGCTGAAACCTGTCCAACATGGGTAACCCTTCTGGTATTTGAAATACAAATGGTGTAACTATACCATTGATAGAGTTCCAGCATCATAGCAACTTGCAAACCACCACAGTACAACATACTGACTGATAAGCGGTGGATTTGACAGATGGGGTTGTGGGTTTTTAAGGCAAATGGATTAGTTGGAGATGTCTAGGAAAGACACTGGCAAATCAGCAGTTCTCAGTGAAAGAGGAAAATGAATGATTATGTTATATGATATAGATTGGCAGCCTGGTGTCTGGACCTGAAACTCTTCAAATGCTAATTCTGGCAAACCCAGGTACTGGCTAAGGAGAGCAAAGATAGGAACGTGTTAAAGTTATAAGACTTATGTGATGTGATATCCCTGGGTGATACAAATGGTAACATGCTCACTTGCTAATGGAAAAGCTGAAGGTTCAAGTCCACCTAGAAGAAAGAAAGACTAGATGATCTGCTTCTAAAAAACCAGCCATTGGAAATCCTACGGAGCACAGGTCTACTCTGCACGTGCGGTTGCCATGAATTGTCATCAATTCCATGGCAACTGGTGTAAGAGGCTGCAGATCTAAGTGACCCGTTAACTTTAAAATAGCCCTTACTATGCACAAGATTCCATGATTGATTGCATGCAAGCATGCTTTGTTTGTTAAGGAAGTAAGAAATAAGCATAAGAAATATGGATAATAACATTTTCAGATGGGAGTTTATTTTCTAATAAATAAAAACACTATGGAGCGGTTTGTCATTGTGACAAGGAGTATGTCTCAAATCAAGGTTATGCTTTGCTAGATATATGAAGAGCTACATCTTTAAATGACTTAGCGGGATATTTTCAAGCAACTCAGCACTTGGCAGATCTTATTTTGATGAGCAGTAGCAGGTGGGTGGCTCAGGCTTCTCAACCTTGAAGAGATGACCCCAACTGACTTTGTTCTTTTCTGATAGCTGCAAGATAAAATCAGCATTAGTAAAGGAACTCGGGGGAAGTCCAGGAACCATAGTGATGCAGTGGTTGAGGGTCCTGTCACTAACTGAAAGGTAGGTGGTTCCAATCCACCAGCCACTCTGTGGGAGAGAGATGCAGCAGTCTGCTTCCCTAAAGATTTACAGCCGTGGAAACCCTATGGGGTAGTTCTATCCTGTCTGATAGGGTCGCTGTGAGTTGGAATTGACGCGTTGGCAGTGAGTTTGGTTTGGGTGGGAGAGGTTCAATCAGTTGTTCAGGTGACAAGAGAGAGGAATGTGAGACATATAGAAAGGAGCAGGTGCAATGAAAACACAAAATGATGTAAGCCCCGGGAAACATGCTGGCAAGGAGTCCCTGGGGTTTGGTGGTAACTTGAGAGACGGTTTCTGTTTATTTAGTACAAATAAATTAAACCCAGCAGTCAGTGGCGTGCACACAGGGGGTATACTTTTGTAACTCCTGAGTGGGAAGTTCTCTTTTCTGTTTTTTGACAGTTGGGTGAGGGAGCTGCAATGCTGAGGAAATAAACTTTGATGCAGGCTTAATTGAGCCTTTTCAGAAATTGGAGAGGATTTAAATGCTTTGAAAAACATGTAGCTTCCCTGAAATTGTTTTCAGATTGTAGCCATTTTGACATCATCTTGCTCTTTTCCTTCTGATTCTATTTTCTTTGTTAGTTGCCCTCCCTCTTCTGCTTCCTCTAATCTTGTTCCCTCCCAGGGTGGGTAACGTTTCTGGCACCTGGCTTGTTTGCCAGGAAAAAGACAACTGCTTGTGAAGGAGAAAACCCTTTTCTGCTCTCTCTGCAGTGTTAAGATCCTACCCCATAGCTGGGGAGTAAAAAGCTGTGAGCTGCACCAGTGGCTCCTCTCCTTTGGGAAAGGGAAACACCCTACCTAGGATTCATCTTTTACAATGTGGGCAAGTTCAGGTTCACAGGAAAGATTTGGACAGCTTTGCAACTGACAAGTTGACTATTTTTCTAAAAAAGTTCTTTGGCAGATTAATCTCTTGTTTAAAATTTTGTACCTGGAAGAATATGATTAGAGAGGCAGCTCTATGGAATGCAATGCAGGCCCTTAGGGAAAAGCTGCCCTTAGTATGTTGGGAGAATCCATTATGCTGGATTGGAAGAGTTAAGTGGTTTTTGTTATCGTTGGTTTTGTTTGCTTGTTGGTATAAAAATTCTGTCAGATTCTCTTAGGTTCAAATCTCTCTTTCAATTCACAAAAGTTTTGTACACTGTAATAAAGGTGTGTGTATATATATATATATATATATATATATATATATATATCCTTAACTGTTTTTAAGATCACGAACCCTATTAAATTTGTGTTGTTCTCTTTGTTTCACATTATCACCTTGTCCCATCATTACTATCTTCTTAGATATTTCCATGAGCTTGTCTACACATATGAAATGGTAAATAACAGTATTGTTTATATAAAATGAACTCCCCAAAGGACTTACACATGAAACAGATAATTATTTTTAAAATTTAATAACTCATATTGTTGCTTTAGGTCAGAATTGAATTCTCATTTTTACTCTGTAAAAGTAGAAAGTTCAGTTCCATGACTGAAGAGTGACTAAAGCCCATAGTCTCTGGGGTCCCACCAGTCTCTATCAGACCAGTAAGCCTAGCCTTTTTTTTTTTTTTTTAAATTTTTGATTTGTTCCACATTTTTCTTCCATTCTATCCAGGATCTTCTATTGTGATCCCTTTCAGAGTGGATGGCAGTAGTAGCCGGGCACCACCTAGGTCTTTTGATCTCAGGGGTGTGGAGGCTGAGGTTCATGTAGTCCGCTAGTTCCTTGAACTTTTTGTTTCCATGCGTCTTTGATTTCTTCACTGTCCTTTGCTCTGGACAAGGACAGACTGATAATTGCCAACAGACAGACTGATAGATGGCCATTCTCAAGCTTTTAAGGCCCCAGTTGCTTTTCATCACAGTAGGATATAGAACAATGTCTTTGTGGACTATGTTATACCAATTGAATTTGATGTCTCCTGTGACTATGGTCCGAGTTTGCAGGCTCAGCAAGTCACTCTCTCAAGGTGTTTGGTTATGGCTAAGAAGTTTTCATAACTTTGCCCCCTGTTAGTTCTATTATATACACGGGCATTTTTATAGCACATACATATACTTATATAGAAATATCATTTGCCAAACCTATATATGATTGTGAGTATCGACTCATTTGCTTCCCTATACCTGATCATCTTGCCTGACTACCTATGTATCTACTAGTAGATTAATGTTTGTTATTATTGATAAAGCAGGATTGTGTATGTAATAGTGTTAACTTTTGTTGCCTGTAATTCTTGTGCACCTCTCTGTCTTCCTTTTCCTTAGTTATATTGTGCTGGTCACCTACTATTTGTATATTGCCTTTCCCTTCACCCAAATTGTCTCTAACTTACTCAGTAATTTTCCTTCTCTTCCCCTCCCATCATTAGTAACCATCAAAGAATGTTTCTTTCCGTGTGTAAACCTTCCCTTGACTTTATAATAGTAGAATCACAGTGTATTTGCCCTTTGTGATAGACTTATTTCACTCAGCATAATGTCTTCCAAGTGCATCCACATTATGAGGTATGTCATGGATTCTTCACAATTCTTTAATGTTGCATAGTTTTCCATAGTATGTATGTGCCATAGTTTGTTTATCCATTCATCCATTGATACGCACTAGGTTGTTTCTATCTCTTTGCTATTGTGAATAGTGCTGTGATGAACATGGGTGTGCATGTATTTGTTTGGGTCTCGGCTCTCAGTTTTTTAGGATATATACCTGGTTGTGGGATTGCTGGATCAAATAGTATTTCTTTTTCCAACTTTTTAAGGAAGTGCCATACTATATTTCTAAGTGGTAGCATCACTTTACAATCTCATCCTGCAGTGTATGAGATTTCTAATCTTTCCACACCCTCACCAGCGTTTGTTGTTTTCTGACTTGTTAAATTGCTGGAGTGAGATAATATTTCATTGTTGTTTTGATTTGTATCTTTCTAATGGCTAATGATAAGGAGCTCTGATAGTGTAGTGATTAAGGCATTTGGCTGCTGACCAAAAGATTGGTGGTTCAAACCCTCCAGCTGCTCTGTGGAAGAATGATCAGGCAATTGGCTTTTGTAAAGATTTACAGCCTTGGGAACCCAATGAGTCTGAATTGACCAGATGGCAGTGAGTGAGAATGGCTAATGATAGTGAGCATTGCTTCTTGTGTTTGTTGGCCACTTGAATATCTTCTTTGATGAAGTGTCTGTTCATGCCCTCCTCCCATTTTTTCTTTGGCTTGTTTGTGTTTTTGAGGATGAGGTGGTAGAGTTTTCTATAAATTTTAGAGATAAGTCCCTTGGCAGTTATGTCATTGCTAACTATTTTTTTTCCCAATCTGTTGGTTTTCTTTTTACTCTTTTGGAGAAGTCTTTTGATGTGCAAGAATATAAATTTATAAGGTCCTAGTTATCTAGTTTATTTTCTGCCGTTTGTGAATTTTTGGTTATGTTTGATAGTCTACTTATGCCATAAATTCGGACTCTTACGTTTGTTGCTATTCTTTCTTTGATGATCGTTATAGTTTTAGGCTTTACGTTTAGGCCTTTGATCCCTCTTGAGTTAGATTTTGTATACGGTGTAAGATATGGATCTTCTTTTGTTTTCCTGCAAATGGATATCCAGTTTTGCCTGCACCATTTGTTAAAAAGACTGTTTTTTCCTTATTTAATGGGTTCTGGCCCATTGTCAAAGATCAGCTATCTATGGATGGATGGATCTATTTCTGGATTCTCAATTTTGTTCTATTGGCCTATATGTTTATCATTGTACCAGTACCAGGCTGTTGTGACTACTGTGGCTGTTTAGTAGGTTTTGAGATAAGGAAATGTGAGTCCTTCTTCTTTGTTCTTCTTCTTCAGTAGTGCTTTGCTTATCTGTGATCTCTTTCCTTTCCATACAAAATTAGTGATGGATTTTTCCATCTCCTTAAGAACTTTTGATGGGATCTGGATTGGGATTGCACTGAATGTATAGATTGCTTTGAGCAGTATTGGTATTTTCACAATGTTCATTCTTCCCATCCATGATCATGGTATGTTCTTTCATTTAGATAGATCTCTTTTAATTTCTTCTAATAATGTTTTGTAGTTTTCTTAGTACAGATCTTTTGTGTCTCTGGTAAGATTTATTCCTAAGTATTTTATTTGTTTGGTGTTGCTGTTATGTGCCGCCGAGTCGGACCTGACTCATAGTGACCCCTCCTTGGGTTTCCGGGGTGGTATCACTATGGAAGTAGATTGCCCAACCTTCCTTCTGAGCAGTGGCTGGTGGGTTTGAACTGCCAGCCTTCTGGTTAGCAGTCAAGTGCCTTAAGCACTATTGTAAATTATGTTTTTTTCTCCCCCTTATGTCCTTTTCAGACATCTCTTTGTAGATGTAGAGAAGGCTGTGAATTTCTATGGAAGTGGACTGCCTCATCGTTCTGGTGTGGAGTGGCTGGTGGGTTGGAACCACCCGACCTTTTAGTTAGCAGCCAAGCACTTTTAACCATTACACTACCAGGGTATGTGCATACACACTCTCACACACATACACATATACCTCAACATAAAGAAAACAAAAATCCTCACAACTGGACCAATGAGCAACATCATGATAAATAGAGAAGAGATTGAAGTGGTAAAGGATTTCATTTTACTTGGATCCACAATCAGCAGCTGTGGAAGCAGTATTCAAAGAATTAAATGACATATTGCATTGGAAAAATCTGTTGCAAAAGACCTCTTTAAAGTGTCAAAGAGCAAAGATGTTAGTTTTAAGACTAAGGTGTGCCTACCCCAGCCATGATATTTCCAGTGGCCTCATTTGCATGGGAAAGCTGAACAATGAGTAAGGAAGACCACAGAAGAATTGATGCATTTGAATTGTGGTGTTGGTGAAGAATATTGAATATACCATGGATTGCTAGAAGAGTGAACAAATTTGTCTTGGAGGAAGTAGAGCTGGAATAATCCTTAGAAGTGAGAATGACCAGACTTCATCTCTTGTACTTTGGTCATATGGTCAGAGGGACCAGGTCCTGGAGAAGGATATCATGTTTGGTAAAGTAGAGAGTCAGTAAAAAAGGGGAAGACCTTCAATGAGATGGATTGACATAGTGGCTATGATGATAGGCTCAAGCATGGAAATAATTGTGTGGTTGGTGCAGGACCAGGCAGTGTTTTGTTCTATTGTACATGGGGTTGTTATGAGTTGGAAGTAACTGGATGGCAACTGACAACAACAACATTGTTGTTGTTGTTGTTATGTGCCATCGAGTCGGCCCCAACTCACAGCGCACAAATAGACAGTGAAACCTGTGAGAGCCAGAACTTGTTAGGATTGCCTTGTTTGTCTGGGTCTTGAATGTTTTCTGCCTTTGATAGGGTGAAATCTTATCACTTTTCTATCACTCTCTATTAGTGGAAAATATTTGACTCTTCCTTCTCTAACAGGTTTCCACCTTACATAGGTTTTGCAGGTTTTACTGTAGATATATGTACATATGCACATATGTATATATTATGTATAAATATGATTATATATATATATATAATATATATATATATAAAACCGCAAACCCACTGCTATACAGTCAAATTCTGACTTTTAGTCACCCTATAGGACAGAGTACAACTGCCCCATATGGTTTCCAAAGCTATAAATCTTTATAGAAGCATACTGCTGAATCTTTCTCCCATGGACTGGCTGGTGGGTTCAAACTGCTAACCTTTTGGTTAGTAGCTGAGCACTTAACCATTGCACCATAATATTTTTCTAAGCTTGATCACTTGGTTGGAGTGGTGTTTGCCAGGCTTCTCCACTGCAGTTACTACTTTCCCTATTTTCAATCAATAAAAATTTGTGAGGCAATGCTTTAAGATTACAGAATTATCTGGTTTCTTATCAAATTTTCACCCACAGGATACATTGTTAGTTTTCTAATTCTGTCTTGCTCTTACCAAATAATAAATGTAGAAGGAATGATGGAGTTAGACAATCAAAATAATCTGCAACATACCTTTTATTATTCTGAAATGTATTTTGGAGATAATATAACCTATATACACATAACTTCAACTGTACCATAAAGGAGAAATGAAAGGATGTAATGTATAATACAAGTAATATGCATTTTAGTACATAAATATTTTGCCCCTTCTGCACTAGAGACACATTGAAGGTGTCAGATGCTTGCACTTATGCAAGAAATCACAGAGATGGGGACAGCTACAAATGCAGATGTGTTTAACTGATGGATGCAACTCAATTAGTGGCATAACGTGGCTCAGTTGATTTTTGAAAATGGTGAACAACTCTCGGTAATGGCTGAATCAAATAATGGAAAGTGCCCTCTCAATTTGTCTCATAGTGCCAATCCCCCCAAATTTGGTGTACATTAAAAGAGTGAAAAAATTATGTGAGTCTAAATACAAGACACATATATAAAATTTGTTGTTGTTGTTAGTTGTCATCAAGTCAATTCTGACTCATGGTTACCTCATGTGTGCAGAGTAGGTCTGTTCCATAGGGTTTCCAAGGCTGTGACCTTTTGGAAACAGATCACCAGGCCTGTCTTCCAAGGTTCTTTTGGATAGGTTTCAACCATCAGGTTTTCAGCTAACTAACAGTTGAGTACTTAACCATTTGTACCAGCCAGAGACTCCTTATATAAAACTTAAGTAACTAGATATACACGTATGGGTGCAGGGCAGGATGTTCAACAAATCATACAGGATGTGGACTGATTTTTCCCAGGATGGTACCATCCTGCTCATTTCAGAACATCTGGCATCTCTGTCCTGTACCACTGAATGTCTTTAATAGCCTCTCATTATTGAGATGGGAGTTCTGGTGGCAAACTGCCTAAGGCATTTGACTGCCAACCATAATAAATTAACCTCATAAATGTCCAAAATGTCCCCTGGAGGTGGTAATACTGGTTGAGAAGCACTGTTCTAAGAGATTCATGCCTCATGCCCCCAACACACACACAAAGAAAGAAGCAGTACAATCTATTGATTTTCTCTTGGTGTTCTTGAGTTATCCTCTAGACTCCCACCCATTTGCTTCAGTTCTCTATTGATTTTTTTTTTAAATTTTATTTTGATTTGGGTGAAGATTTACAGCGTAAATTCACTTTTCATACAGCAGTTCACATATACTTTGTCTCATGTCATTGACCAAAATTTACAATGCA
>NW_006922249.1:144260-146233 GCF_000298275.1 Orycteropus afer afer | reverse complement strand
GATGGACATCTAGGTTGTTTCCATGTTTTGGCTATTGTAAATAGTGCTGCGATGAACATCGGCGTGCATATATCTGTTCTTGTCATGGCTCTCACTTCTCTAGGGTATATACCTAGTAATGGGATGGCTTCTCTATTGATTTTATAGGTCTTGGATACATAAGACTTTTCTATTTCCACTGATGTATGATGTATTGATTCAAGGTTGAGGAGAAGAATGTCAAATAGCATGATCTGGTGGTGTAGTGGGTAAGACATTTGGCTGCTAACCAAAAGGTTGGCGGTTCAAACCCAGTAGCTGTTCTGAGGGAGGAAGATGAGGGAATCGACTCTTGTAAAAATTTGCAGCCTTGGAAGCCCAATGGGGGTTGCTATGAGTTGGAATAGACTTGATGGCAGTGGGCTTGGGTTTTTTTTTTTTTTTTCAAACCATACTTAACCAGAAGTCTGGCTCTTCAAACCCACCAGATGCTCTGCTGGAGAAAGATGAGGCAGTCTGCATCTGTAGAGATTTACAACCTTGGAAATCCTATGGGCCAGTTCTTCTATGTCCTAAGGGTATTTATGAATTGGAATCGACTCGATGGCAGTGGGTACAGGTACCATACTTAACACCTCATGGGGATAAGGACAAAGATAAAATTCTCCTCTGTTAATTCTGGGAAGACAAGGAATATTTTTTAGGACTCAAACTAAAGCTCCAAACATTCTGCACACTTCTTTGCTCACATTTTGTAGGCATCTTTAACTACCATCTAAGGTTTTGCCTCTTGGTGTTCCTGAATTTTGATAGAAATCTAGAACAGAAATGTGATCAGAGAAGAGGAAAGTCTGATTTTGAAAGGTCAGCTTACTGCATTGAAATAAGAAGTCTTACAAACAAGTGCTTGAGTGACCAGCAATCCAATTGTGGAAAATCAGCCTGTTGCTTATTTCTAAGCATCGAAAGCAGAGCCTGGCCCATCTGATTTATCAATATGTTATAAACAATAATAATGTGAACTAGTCAAAGGAATCTTAAGGAAGGAGAGTTATATTTGAGCTGAGAGATTTTAGTTGACTTAGTATGGTCAGACATATTAACAAAAACATGCTCTATCCATATTTGTCATTACTGGAGTGTTCTTTAGGAGCTCTGGCAGCATAGTGCCTAAGGATTTGACTGCTAACCAGAAGGCTGGTGGATCAAACCCACCAGCCACTTCTCCTCGGAAGGAAGATTGAGCAATCAACTTCCATAGTGATACCGCCTCGGAAACCCAAGGAGGGGTCGCTATGAGTCAGATCCAACTCGATGGCAGTGAGTTTGGTTTTATTATTATTATTATTTTTTTTGGAGTGTTCCTTAAGACACTTTTCTTTCTCTGTCTCTCTCTTTTGCTTTCTCAGGCCTCCCATACTTTTGCTGCCTATAATGCTTTTGCTTTCCAGTTTTTCAGATTCAATGAGTCTAACTTCTAACTGAGCTGACCAAAAGATTTCATTATATTCATGCTAAAATTACATTTACTAATTTTCATAGATCATCACAGAGATAAACTGGAAACATATACCAAGTGAAGATGGGATACATTAATTTTATGGTTCTGTCTTTGTTCTTCCAGAGCAAAGTTTTTCTGATTGCTTCATGAGGTCTTCCCCTATAAGGATTATTCCTCAAGAGTCTTGTGAATGTTTTGACTTAGATTGGTTATTGCTTTAGATTATGGCAACACAACAAGCTTGCATGGTAGCACAAATATGAGTTGATTTTTTTCAGCTGAAGTTGCTGAGAGTTTCACTCACAACCCAAAAGAGGCAGAACAAGTGGAAAACTGTAACAAGTAATGTTCTTATCCTCTGTTGTACCATCCATTCAGAAAATGCTGACAGAGTATTCCAACAAATTTAAAAATCTGGAAGAAATGGACAGATTTCTAGAAACACACCACTTACCTAAACTAACACAGACTGATGTGGAAAAGTTGAACAGAT
>NW_006922249.1:130292-139701 GCF_000298275.1 Orycteropus afer afer | reverse complement strand
CAGTAGTCAAAACTGCCTGGTATTGGTTTAATGACAGATACATAGATCAATGGAATAGAATTGAGAACCCAGAAATAGATCCATTGACCTATGGTCAGCTGACATTTGACAAAGGGCTGAAATCCATTAAATGGGGAAGAGAAAGTTTGTTTAATAAATGTTGCTGGCAAAACTGGATATCCACTTGCAGAAAAATGAAACAAGATCTGTACCTCACACCATACACAGAAACTAACTCCCGATGGATCAAAGACTTAAATGTGAAACTTAAAACTAGAAAGTCCCTCAAGGAAAAACTAGGGGCAAACTTAGGGGCCCTAATAAATGTCATAAATAGACTATCAAGCATAACCCAAAATGCACAAATAGCAGAAGATAAACTAGATGAATGGAACCTTCTGAAAACTAAAATTTTATGTGCTTCCAAAGACTTCTCCAAAATAGTCAAAAGAGAACCTACAGATTGGGAAAAAATATTCAGCAATGACATATCTGACAAGGGACTTATCTCAAGAATTTACAGAAAATTCCAACACCTCAACAACAAAAAGACAATCCAATTAAAAAATGGACAGAAGACATGAATAGACACTTTATCAAAGAGGATATTCAAGTGGCCAACAAACATATGAAGAAATGCTCATGATCATTAGCCAATATAGAGATGCAAATCAGAACAACAGTGAGATACCATCTTGTTCCAGTACTGGTAGTAAAATTCAATAAGATAGAAAATAACATATGCTGGCAAGGATGCAGAGAGATTGGGACTCTTATACATTACTGGTGGGACTGTAAAAATGGTACAATCATTGTGGAAAACAGTATGGCGATTCCTTAAAAAGTTGGAATTAGAAATACCATTTGACCCAGCTATTCCATTACTAGGTATATATCCTAAAGAAGTGAAAGCCAGGGCAAGAATAGATATATGCACACCCATGTTCATTGCAGTACTATTTACAATAGCCAAAAGATGGAAACAACCTAGCTGTCCATCAACTGAAGAATGAATAAGCAAACTATGATACATACATACAATGGAGTACTATGCAACCCTGAAGAATAATCTAGAATCTGCAAAACACTGCATAACGTGGATGAACTTGGAGGACATTATGCTGAGTTAAATAAGTCAATCACAGAAGGACAAATATTGTATTAGTCCATTATTATAAAAAGTCAAGGAAAGGTTTATATATGGAAGGAAATTTTCTTTGTTGGTTACCAGGGGTGAGAGGGGAGGGGAGGGAACACTTTTAGATAGGTAGACCCAAGAATTCATTTGGATGAAGGGAAGGGCAATGTACCAAATGTAAGTGATCAGCATGGTGGCACTGAGGAAGAGGAAGATATAGAGAGGTGCATGAGAGGTATGCAGGGGGTAGTGTGCCCAAAACCACGTATAGGGTTGGCAGACAATGTTTCTACAAGTGTATTGGTATGTTCTGTAAGAATTCCCAGGTATATAGTAGAGCTGACAAGGGACAAGGTTATAGTCACTTCTTCACCACAGCCAGCCACCCAGAGGGAGTAAGTAGTTGGACCTATGGGCTTGGGACCATAGTCTCAAGGGACATCAAGCTCAATTGGCATAACATACTACACAAAACATTGTTCCACATCCTACTCTGGCGAGTAGCAACTGGGATCTTCAAAGCTTGCAAATGGCCATCTAGGTGCAACTATGGGTCTCTACTCATCCAGAGCAAAGAAGAATAAAGAAATTGATGGGTACAATTAGTCCAAGTGACACCATGCAATCCTCAGCCTATATGACCATGAGACCAGAAGAACTAGATGGTGTCAGGCTACCACTGTCAACCACTTGGAGGGGGATCTGTGTAGGAGATCCTGGATAGAGTGGGAGAACAATGTGGAACAAAACTCAAAATCATTAAAACAAACAAACAAAAAAAAAGGGACCAGGTTTGCTGGTCTGATAGAGTCTGATGGAACCACTGAGACTATGGCCCCTAGCTGCCCTTCAGGTTTGGAATTGAACCTACTCCTGTGGCTTCCAGCCAAATGAAAGACAGGTATATGAGTTGAACATTTACATTAGGTAGATACACTCCTTGGAGAAAAAAATCACTGTAGGCTGTATATGCATAGGGAGACAGCCAGAGGGCAGGAATGCATGGAGGGAAGGACACATGGAAGAGGTATCTATGGCGAGGAAGTTGGAGGGGAGCTGTTGCATTGTGGTAAATTGTAGTCAATGTCATGAGAAAAAATGTTATGTGAGCTCCTGTATGGAAAGTGAGTTTGCTGTGTAAACTTTCAACCAAAGCACCCCCTCCCCCCCAAAAAAGGGAATGAAGTTATACATAAAAGAAAAGAAAATGCTGATAGAGTTTCTTTTATGTTTAATAGGAGGGGGCCGTAAGAGAGAGCCACTGGGTTCCTATGGCTACTTCTAGGAGACAGAGAGGTGATTCAAAGAATTCCAGATGAGGAATTAGACGGCCTGGGTTTTCCTTCATGTGTCCCTTCTTACCAGCTAACTAACATCTCTGAACTGTTGTCTCCTTATGAAAATAAGACCAGTTTTGTCTGCATCACAATGTTATTGTGAAGGGCACCTAAAACATGAAGACCTTTATGAGAAAATTACAAGTATGATTTTTAAAAATTTTTACATGGAGTCCTAAAGCAGCTTGTTTGAGATCACACAGAAGGGAATTAAGTTTCAAGAACCTGGATGTAATTCTGACAGCCCACCTGATAGTTCTCTGTTCTGCTTTCCTCAGGGAAGCTGTGAGGACTGGATGTTACTGGGCAAACCTTTGAAAAAGGGTCGAGTGGGCAAGAGAACAAGATAGCCCTCCTATTGTCTCTTCAGTTTCAAAATGTCAAAAGGGAACACATCACATCTTGAACTTGGGTTTGGGCCAACATTTGCCCTCCAAGGTCCTCTCTGGTCCTAATACTCTAGTCTTTTGAAGTTAACAGCGTGGAAGGCAACCATGTCCTCCCACAGTGTGATCCTTGGCTGCACTGCAAGGGACAAAGGCAAGGCCAGAATGGATGTGACTTTCACATCTATGATTTTCCCCATTGTGTGCTCACAATCCTAGTCATTGAGTCTCCCAAGAATGGAGACTCCCTAGAGCATGTTTTCACTCAAATCAAATAATTCAGGGTGTGCTGAATAAATTGAAATGGTAAAACTGTAGGAAAAGAACTGAATTTATAGTCAGATCATTACTAATACTTATGACCTTACCTTCTGTGAGGCGTTGGGAAAATTATGTCAGCTGTTTTCACTCCAGTTCTCTGATCTGACACTGACTCCTAGTAACCCTGTAGGATGGGGTAGAACTGCCCCTAAGGTTCCCAAGACTATAAGTCTTTACGGAAGCACACTGCTGCATCTTTCTCCTGTGGAGCTGCTGGTGGGTTAAGAACTGCTGACGTTTCAGTTAGCAACCGAGTGCTTTAGAAACGGTGCCACCAGGGCTCCTTCTAATCTGAAAAAGGGGAAATAATAGCTGCCAGGAGTACCTTACAGGAGTATTTGAGAGTCAGCTGAAAGATGCATTTGGCGTGTTATCAACCAAAGAGCTTGTTATGGTATAAAGAACACAGAGCAGCTATGGATTGTTTCACTGTTACAGAAGGGCAATTGGAAGAAAATAGAATTTACTGTGCATTTCTTATAAGCCTGATTAAGCATTTTACACATGTAATCGTATTTAATCATCATAGCAATCCTGTGAGGTAGATATTATTATCCCCATTTTTCTCAGAGAGGTTAACTTGGCCAGCATGACACACTGAGAAGTGACTTTGCCATGATTCAAATTCAGGTCAGGCTGACTCCAAAACTCATGTTCTTCACATGAGACCTGCTGCCTCGGTAGTAGAACAAATATATATATATTTGACTCTAGGCATTGCGTTAATGATTTCTCTGCTTGGATGTACAGTGATCAAACAAAAAAGCCAATGAAAAGATCCAATCTTCTTATCTTAATCCAAATAGGACTTATGTGTTTGTGAAAGAAGGCTGGGGTAAATGCATGTGCCAGAGAGATTAAAAGCTGAGGGTTCTTCAAACACTACACCTAAGTGGGTGTTTAATCCAAGAGTATTAGGAGAAGAATGTCAATTGCCAGGACTGCCATGAGATTACATTTGTTGTTGTTGTTGTTATATGCTGTCGAGTCGGACCCGACTCATAGTGACCCCTCCTTTGGTTTCCGAGGCAGTATCACTATGGAAGTAGATTGCCCCATCTTCTTTCTGAGGAGTGGCTGATGGGTTTGAAAGACCAGCCTTCTGGTTAGCAGTCAAGTGCTTTAGGTACTATGCTACCAGAGCAAATATCCATTGTGATAACCTGAAGCAAAAACACAAGCCACCAGCTGGCAGTGGAATCCACAAATCTGGCTGCTGGGAAACATTTCGGTCGTCTTTGCTGGTCAAAGCACAGTCTAAATGAAAATTCCTCATAGGAAATGCACAGAACTCATAAAGGAATGTGCCGAAATCAAAGTCTCAATCTTTGAATGTTTTGTTTCTAGGAATCTAAGAAAAGATTTAAGAATCTGAGCATTTTCGACCCGAGTAGTACATACATGGCCAACATGTGGCCCTATGTTTAGAATCATGTTTTAAAAACTGGTCCCTGGATTTTAGGAAGACAGAAAAACAATATGGCCATTTGGATGTCTGGCTATAAAACTTAGCTAATGCTTTTTAAAAATAGTTCCAAACCAAATTAGCTCTGGGCACCTGCTGGAGCTTAGTGTGTTTTCAGATAGTTTAGTTTGCTGTCAGCCAAAAAAACAAAACAAGAAACTCCCCCCAAAAATCCAACCCAACAAAACCCTCCACCCAGATGGTTTGTAGTTAACCTGGCACTCCTAATGCTTGTCCAAGTTAATTCTCTTAGATCAAATTATTCAGGTAAAGAAAAAAGACTGTTGACATCTTCAAAGAGTTGGCAAATCGTTTGCTGTTAGATGTACTTTTAGAAAGGGTCGGGGGAAGAAGAAAGGTAGGAAATGCCAGACAATGCAACGTAGTTATCACTTTATGAAATGTTTTCTAATTCCTATGTGAATTTGTTTGAGCACTGATATTAAAATATAGTTCCAAATTTGTGATATATGGTTTTACTAGATAAACCAGTTGCTATTAAGTTGATTCTGACTCATGACAGACAACTCCGTGTCTTGCACAATAAACTGTGCTTCATAAGATTTTCAAAGCTGTGACTTTTTGGAAGGAGATTACCAGGACTTTCTTTTGAGGTATGTTCTGACACACAAAGCACAAATGGCTGTAAAATTACAACAAAGTTTTATTTCAGATTAATAATACTGTCAAAATCCACTGCTATTGAGGCAATTCTGACTCAGCGACCCTACAGAACAGAGTGGAACTGCCCCACAGGGTTTCCAAGACTGTAAATCTTTATGGAAGCAGACTGCCTAATCTTTCTCCTGTGGAGTGGCTGGTGGGTTTGAACTATTGACCTTTTGCTTAGCAGCCAAATGCTTTAACCACTGTGCCACCAGAGCTTCTAAATGATACAGGGAAGCAATTTAAAAGAGAAGAGAAAGCAGACTTAGATCATTGCAACGAAGAAATTGAGTGTCCACAAGAAGGACCCATGGCTTCATTTGAGTTGTGTAGCACATCCCTATTTCTAGTCTTGAGCGTTATGGCTGGTCCAAAGGCTATTGTTTGAAAATAAAGTAAAGGTCTCAGTTCATCCTTTGTCATATGTGATCACATCGTCTTGACAGGTTAACTTTGAGGTAACCTGTAAGTTATTTTTACAAGGCAGAACAGGAACAACATGGGTACCCTTTTGCATCAAATAAACATTTTCTTTGGTCAGAGACCTTTAACAGTATAGATTCAATAGCTTTATTTGTTTCCTCTAGTGATCATGCCTTCATAAACTACTTTTAGTTAGCCTGATTAGTCACATACATTCTCAGTGCCTTTGCCCTTTGGTAACTCCAAAGCAAGGGACCCTTTTCAGGCCTGCACAGGCAACTTTGGGTGGGTTTGAACCCCTAACCTTTGGGTTAGTTGTTGAACACTTAACCATTTGTGCTACCCAAGATTCCTTTCACTAGGTAGGCCCCTGAAACTTTCTCTGTTATCACACTGTTTATACAAGATGTGTGCAGATAGGTGTTTCAGGTAATTTGGACATTTTGTTCATTTATACAATACGAGTGATGTAGATGATGTATAAATGAACAATTATAGCTAGAAAGCAGCAAAAGACATTTTACAGATATTTTAAGTTTTAGGCAATATTGAAAGGTGATCACTATTAATTGCTCAGTAGACCAAAAGCAGTTGCCATTGAGTCAATTCCAATGCATGGGAACTCCATGTGCTCAGTGGAGGATGTTAAAATCTGGACCAACATGGATGAATTAACACCTCATCTCTAAAGTACTCTGGGAGTGTTGTAGTTTCCATGACTTCATCTCAATTCTGATCTTCATTTGTTCTTGGACTGCAATTTGGAAAGAATCCTGTCTGTTTTATTATACATGTGTTTTATAAAGTAAAATGGCCTATCTAACCACCACTAGTGAAAGTATCACTGAATAAAATACAACTGACTTGCTGATGATTCACCTGGCTTTCTGAATAATTTCACTCATAGCTACTGCAGGTTTTGAAAACAAAGCGACATCTTAGAAGTCTAATTGAAAATAATTGTAATAATGACAAGAATGCTCCTGCCACTTATTAAATGCTTGGTACAGAAATAAGTACTTTAAATGCATCTTTGATCTATCTTATAACAACTCTGTAAAATAGTGGTTAGGGGGCAATTTTATAAATGGGGAGGGAAACTGAGGATCTTAGAGTCCATATGGCTAAAAAAATGAGAATACTGGAATTTGAATCTATGCCATGATCCTGACTCAAAGAAGAATAGCTTGAATTGTAACAGAGAAAGCAAAAGGAGACATTTCCTTCAGGAAGTGACCCATGAAATGACAAATATGATATGCTCCCCTTCATAGAGTTCTGAAATCTGAGACATAAATATGATATAGAAATAATCTGTTGTTAACGCTAACAAGGAGATGCAGGTCAAAACTTGCAGGAATCTGCTAGACATCCTTCTAAACAGGTGTGGTTTAAATTAACCCAGTGTAACAGAGTAACAAAAGTTGCCTTATTTATTTCAAAGGAACTGGTCAGATAAAACCATTAAAGTACATGAGCTCTCTGTTGAGCAATCCATGTTTGCCACAGAAATCTTAAAATAAACTCTTCCTTATGAATGTTAAAGCTTACTAATTCTCCTTTCATTAAACCCCAAACCCTATAATTTTTACTAAGTACCCGAGAGTCTCAAAAATGCTAATATCAGAACATGTTAGTCTATTACAAAGATTGTGCTTAAATTTTCATCACAAAATCAGATTTTGCATTTCCAGCAAGTACCTTGAAATGAGATTAGATTTGGTCAATAAAGAAAAGTATTTTAGTGGAGTGAATCTTTGATCTTATTGACAACCATTTTCAGTTGAGTGTTATTTATCTGCATTATTATTTAAGGTTACTAACGGGGCCGACTCGACGGCACATAACAACAACAACAACAAAGGGGGTTGGAGTATAACACGGCTATGTAGGTATTTGTTAATTGTTTAACTCATAGTGTTTAGATCCTGGTTTAGCAACCTGAAAAAATATTTACTGACCTTGGACTTTTTTTCTTTCTTTTTAATGGAGAATGCTCAAGCTTTGTACAAGTTCATGTCTATACACCTGACCAAATCAGAAGACCTGAAAAATTTGGTTAGCTTAATCTACTACCACTTATTTATACTGATGAGCCCTGATGGCACAATGGTTAAGTGGTTGGTTGCTAACCTAAAGATTGGTGGTTTGAACCCACCAGGTGCTCCATGGGAGAAAGATATCTACTTTCGTAAAAATTTACAGCCTTAGAAACCCTATGGAGAAGTTACCCTATCATATAGCATCACTATGAGTCAGAATCGACTTAATGGCAGTGAGTTTGGTTTGATTTTGGGGTTTATTTATACTGCTGAGTCATGTATTAAGCTTGGAAGCATCTCCCACTACTACTTGTGTGACCCTCAACTAATTGAACCAGAGTTTAAAAAAATCTTATTATGATTTGTCTGAATTTATGTAGGCTTGGCTAAAAACACTTGTTTCATCCTTGTTATGTGCCCTCGAGTCAGGTCCGACTCATTATGACCCCTCCTTGGGTTTCTGAGGCAGTATCACTACGGAAGTAGATTGCACCCATCTTCCTTCCGGGGAGTGGCTGGTGGGTTTGAACCGCCAGCCTTCTGGTTAGCAGTCAAGTGCCTTAGGTTAGGCATTACACTACGAGAGCTCCTTAGGTTATATATATGTATATATATATACATATTCAAGAGTACCTGCTAGAATATAACACTTTTTTGCTTAAATATACCACATTTTTGCTTAAATTTCTAAAAGATATGTCCCTGGTTGGACCAATTACAAAATGTACCCCATCCTCCAGATCTGGGCTAATGCAACTCTGTGCCAGCTTTGTGCAGACTGGGACTCAGTCCCCCTTGTCTTCCTTTGTTTTGTGTAGTGGCCTGTTCTTATGCTAATTATGGTCTGTCCTATATTACATATATATATACACAACCATTAAGGAGCTCTGGTAGCGTAGTGCCTAAGGCACTTGACTGCTAACCAGAAGGCTGGAGGTTCAAACCCACCAGCCACTCCTTGGAAGGAAAGTTGGGCAATCTACTTCTGTAGTGATAATGCCTCGGAAACCCAAGGAGGGGTTGCTATGAGTCGGGTCTGACTCAACGGCAAATAACAACAACACATGACCATTATATATGTATATATGTTATATATATATGTGTGTGTGTGTGTGTTTTGGATGGAGGACTCTAACAGCAGCTTCTACTCAGCACATGATAGGCCAAGTCAGTCTGTTTCTTTTTCTTTCCAGTTGAGAAGTGTCCAGAACCTTCCTCAGTGTACAACAGCATTTTTGTTGCAAAGATGAAAGGACAAATTCTAGGATCTTAACTTTGTCTCAAGGGCTACCATCTAGTTGGAAAGAAAACCCTTTACTGCAGTTCCTCTAAGGAGTGGGATGTCCCCACTCCCATGTGCGTGCCACTTCCTGCTTCTTTGCCCATCTTGTCATCCACTATATTCTATCATGTCCTACTTCAAGTAGACCATGTGACCACTAAATAAGAAAAAATTTCTCATTGTTTAGAAAACTATTTTTAAGGCATCCTTGTCATAGAAATTCCCTTAGAAGATACATGATCAACTCTTTTATTTTTCTTTCTTTCTTTTTTATTTATTGT
Source organism: Orycteropus afer afer (assembly GCF_000298275.1). Lineage (NCBI taxonomy): Eukaryota > Metazoa > Chordata > Mammalia > Tubulidentata > Orycteropodidae > Orycteropus > Orycteropus afer. The sequence continues at coordinate 130,360 of NW_006922249.1, read as the reverse complement.
GATTTGGGTGAAGATTTACAGAGCAAATTCACTTTCCATACAGCAGTTCACATATACTTTGTCTCATG